>NW_022589716.1:18003137-18222409 GCF_004348235.1 Phoca vitulina
ATATATATATATATATATATATATATATATATATATATATATATATATGATACCAGAACATGAAATCCTGAAAGGATAACAGCATTCCCACTATTATAACCGAGTTCTGAATCAGTATGGGGTTTTAGTTAAGGTGACAACCCATGGGTAGAGTGTAGACACACACACACACACACACACGTTATAGGAATAATCACACATTTGAGGACTTTACATGCATTCCCCCATATATAACACAATAAGTACTATTAAGAACTCTATCGCACACTGAGGAAAGGGCAATTAGAGATAACAGACCTCTGGAAGAGGTGAAGTCCAAGGTCACAGGCAGGTAAAGTGGCAGAGTTGAGGTACAAATCCAAGTCCGAGCCTGAGCTCTGCACCACACAGTGGCATATGACGGCATCCGCAAGGGAGACAGCGTGAAGGAATTGATTCCTTTTGGCAATAGTCAAAATATCTTTTAAATATCAGGTATAAAACATTTTCAGCCCACCAGATGCTTATTTAATTTTGAAAAATCAGTTTTTATGGAGCTGCTATGTTTGTTAATGCCTGGTTTATTCTTGAAAAAGGAAGGCCTACCAGAGAAAAGATGCATTTCTTAAAGTTAGGAAGAAACGCAAGACCCTAACTGGATTGAATTGAAAATATTTGACATTACACAAATGAATAGAATCTACAACTTTAACATGCCTTTGCAGGAGGCATGTACTAAAATGGTCATATCAAATTCAGAACACAAAAGACTTAACATGTTTATTGTCATAAACAAAGGCATTTGGTTAAATGAAAGTTCCATCAAAGCTTAATAACCAAATTCGAGTGAACACAAAGTAAAGGGTTATATACTTTCTGCGGTTTCAGTAATAGCTAATCTAATAATGGTAAATGGAGGGTTACTGTTGATTCCTTTGCCTCTGTTTCATAAATTAGATAAAGCAACCTGGCAGTTACAGTACTTTGGAGTTTTATTTGACTAAGTGATTTTAAAGCTATCTCAAAATATAACAAAGTCATGACTTGAATGACTGCTGAACTGTACCTTGCTTTCCATCACCATGTTAGTACTGTTGACCAATGTGAAGTGGAAAGCTTCCTGTGAACTAAAACTGTTCTGTAAAGCTCCATTTACATCTGCAGAACTGGCCCTTTCGAAGGCAAAGTGTCACTGACACGGTGTTATCTGATATTCCGTTTCACCAGGGGCCAAGCTTGTAAACTATAAACTGTAAGAGCAGTCAAGTGTTATTTATTTCTTCTGATGCAAAACTTGGGAACAGTAGAATTTCTTGGGTTAATGATTTTTCATAGCATTTCCAATTTCCTACTACAGTTTATTGATCTGGAATACTAAAACAGTTTTCTTCCCTAGCTAAAGAACATACAAAGCGCATGCCCTGGGTCCCATGGGATGTACCTCCAAAGGCAGCCGCGGTGGCAGCTCATCAGGGAGCTGAGGAGTGGGAACACGAACCAAGGCATTTTCCTTACTGAAAGAATGTTCTGCTCAAACCCTAGGCTTTTTCATAACAGGGAACACTTCCCTAGCCTCTGCACTTAGAGATGAGACTCTACTCCTGCAGTTCTGAGAGCCAATGGGTTGCCCTGCACAAAAGCTGTCTGTTTTCCTGCATTTTCCCCTTGTGCCCTGATATGGTTACTTTCAATTACCCTGAGAGCCCAGGAAGAAAAATATCCCTCTCTCCATATTTCATTCACATAATAAGAATCTGCAAGCTGTTCTGTATGACAGATGAGGACTATGAGCTGAAGCAACTTGTTCCGCCTGTCAGCCTCCAAGAACCCACAGCAATGAGATACAATCGTGATGACATTACTAGAGAAGAAGTGGGTCAGATACATGGTCACTTTAAAACAGAATGTCAGCTGTTCTTTCCACTTCAGTAATTTGATTTAGTGGTACCCCTCTTCCCCACACCCCCCCAAAAAACAGACAGAAAGAAAACGGCACTCACTGCTATTAGCTGTGCATGTACACACACACACACACACACACACACACACAAATGCAACTGTTGTTAAAAGTATTGTTCCCATAACCCCTTCTTCAGCCTCTGACCAATCAGCCAACAAAAGTTTATTAAGTATCTACTCTGAGTCAGACACCAAGGTAGGTAGAGTGCTGAAAAGAGACATAGCCCCTTGCCTTGCAGAGTTTGCAGTCTGGGGTAAAAGACAAATATTAACAAAGAGATTGAAACTGATGAAGTACAAGGTACTGAGGGGGCTTATTAAATAACTAACCAAGTCTTATGGGTCAGAGTGAGTTTCCCTGTGGAAGAGACACTTAAGCTAAGGTGTCAAGTAGAATTAGTAGTCAGGTAAGAGGTGAGGGGGAAGAGTTCCCAGCAGAGGGCCTTTGTCTTCAAAATGCTTCCCTTCCAAGAAACCAAGACCTCAAGATGCAGTAGAAAGTATAGAGGAATACAGGAAGCCGTGAAGTTCACCACTGGGAGTTAGTATCTTTTCATTGTTTTAACCCCTAGTTTAAAAAAATTAATTAAAAGAAACATTTTTAAAAGCACTGGTATACCTCAGTCCTATCTTGCCACATAAGGGCAAAAGTTATCATAACCACATTTTCTTGCCGATCTAAATACTAAGGTAGATTTTACTTTTAAAAAAATCTAATTGATGTTGACTGTACTGGTTAAAACCCATGGGTTATTTTTAAAAACATGTTTTGACAGCAATGAAACTTGCAGCACATACAACACCAAGAGCATAAATTTGTTCAGGGTACAAGAACATGAAAATTAACACAAGCAGTGGTAAATGTGATTTACAAAAAAAAAAAAAAAAAAAGTACCAATGACCTGCCCCAATGGTGAAAATTAAGAAGAAAAAGGTTCTCTTCTCTAATACTTGGTCATGAAAATCCTGACTTGTTCTTGCAAAAAACTGCTTTGGATCATCATTTATCCCTCTTACAGCACACAACTTTTTTCCATGGGTTTAACAAATTGGAATGGAGAGGGAAAACTGGATTTATTCATGAGTATGCTTGCCCTTTCCACTAAACCCCAAAGTGTGACGTTTGGACTGTTTTCTTTCCAATCTCAAAATGCATCCCCAGAATCCAGAATCAATCAAAACTGCATTTAACTAAGGGCTGAATTTGGCCCTAAAAATCTCAATGACTGAGTGGGGCTACTAGTATAGGGAGTTTGTTGTTGTTGTTGTTTTATGTCCTTATCTAGTAATTGCCAGCAATGAATTTAGCAGTTGCTCTAAAATGAACACAAGCCAGGGCTATTTTGTTTGTCTGTTTGATACTAGTTTCAGGTGTACAACATAATGATTCAACAATTCTATACATTACTTGGTGCTCATCATGATAAGTGTACTCTTAATCCCCTTCATCTATTTCACCCATTCCCCCCATCCACCGCCCCTCTGGTAACCATCTGTTTGTTCTCTATAGTCAAGAGTCTGTTTCTTGGTTTGTCTCTTTTTTCTTTGCTTGCTTGTTTTGTTTCTTAAATTCCACATATGAGTGAGAACATATGGCATTTGTCCTTCTATGACTTACTTCACTTAGCACTGTATCCTCTAGATCCACCCATGTTGTTGCAAATGGCAAGATTTCATTCTGTTTTATGCCTAGTAATATTCTATTGTGTATATACACCACATCTTCTTTATCCATTCATCTATCAATAGACAGTTGGGTTGCTTCCATAATTTAGCATAATATAATGCTGCAATAAGCATAGCGGTGCATATATCTTTTCGAATTAGTGTTTTTATATTCTTTGGGAAGATACCCAGTAGTTGAATTACTGTATTATATGGTAATTCTATTTTTAACTTTTTGAGGATCTTCCATATGGTTTTCTACAGTGGCTGCACCAGTTTGCATTCCCACCAACAGTACATGAGCATTCCTTTTTCTCCACATCCTCACAACTAGGGCTACTTTTAAAAAAAATACCATATGCAAACCATGAGAATCCTGTTGCTTAGCTCCTATCTAGAGTTCATTCTGGAAGGCATATTTTAAGAGAAATACTGGCCAAGTTAGAAAGTACCTACAGAAGGGCAACGAGAATGGTGGAGAGTTCTGAACTTCACGAAAGGTACAACTGAAGTACCTAGAGAGATTCAACCCAGAGAAAAGTAAAAAGAAACACAAAAAACCTGCCTTCATATATTCAATGGATCACTCATTGATGAAGACATTCCATTTGAGCACTTCCTCTGCAATGCACAAGGCACTGTGCAGAACAATGAAGAGGCAGCACTGGGCAAGAAAGCCCCTTTCTTTTATCATGTGGGAGAGAAAATGGGCTTTTTCTGTGGCACTTCCCAGGACAGAGTAGAGCAGAGCACACATTCGGGAATCAGAGCACTAAACTCAAAGCCTGTGGTGGGCCAGTTGGTGGCCCCCAAAGAGAGATGTCAGTGTGAGACAGAAGAGGAAAAGACACAGAGAAGGCCACGTGAAGGAAACAGAGCCACAGCCGAAGAATGCCTGGAGCCACCAGAAACTGGAAGAGGCAAGGAAGGATTCTTCCCCAGAGCCTTTTGAAAGAGTACACAACGGGCCTGAACCATGTCATGAAATTCCTTAAAAAGTACATAGGACAGGGGCGCCTGGGTGGCTCAGTCGTTAAGCGTCTGCCTTCGGCTCAGGTCATGATCCCATGGTCCTGGGATTGAGCCCTGCATCAGGCTCCCTGCTCAGTGGGAAGCCTGGTTCTCCCTCTCCCACTCCCCCTGCTTGTGCTCTCTCTCTTGCTGTGTCTGTCTCTGTCAAATAAATAAATAAAATAAAATAAAAGTACACAGGACATCATTTCCTATAGGAGCCACCATCCCTTGGATAAGAATGGAGGGGGTATTCTTTACCCAAAGTAGAACATGAAATATCTCACAAGTCAAGCTGGCGGGGGGGTTGGGGAGGGCAGGGGGTCTTCAAATAGGAGAAACCCACCTTTACAATTCTCTCCCTCCTTGGATTCAGAATACTTCAGACCCTGCCAACTACACCCTGGGAAGCAAAGTCAAAATGTGCAGCAGGCCAGGCAGTAGGGCTAGGAAATTAAGATATAGCTAACTGTTCCTATTAGTGGTATTGCCGCAGGGCCAGAATATCACAGTTCATTTGGGCCTGGTTTAGCTAAAAAGATACCAGTTTCAAATAAGGCCAGACAGGAGAATAGATAAATAAAACTATGGAGTATTCACATAATGGAACATTATACAGCAGTCAAACCAAATAAAGTAAGGTACAGAAGAGTGTATATTGCATGTTACTTTTTTTATAAAAAAGGAAGAAAAGTAATTTAGATGCATATTTTCCTGCGTACATTAAAAAATACAGAAAAAGTTCAAAAGAAACTAACCAAAGTGACTACCCTAAGGGAAATGGGGGCAGAGATAGGGGTATGGGCACAGGGGCAGCAAAACTTTATATCTTTTCCTATTGTTTTGATTCTTGAACCAGATGAGTATATTACCTACTCAGAAAAAAAATTTAAGTCTACTGAAAATAAAAAAAATAAAACAAGGTTATAATAACTCTCATTGTGGGCAGTAATATAAAATGGTGCATACAAAGAGGGCAGTTTGATGATATACATCAAGGACTTTAAAACTGGACCTTGGACCTAGTGATTCCACTTCTGAAAGGAATTTATCTAAGGAAATAATGAGAGATTTGTACACACACACAGGGATGTTCACTACAGAATTGTCATAGTTAAAATTTTGAAAAAGCCCACATGTAAAATAACAGAGAATCAGTCAAAGAAATTATGGAACATTAAAACAATTGAGTGTTATGCAGCTCTTAAAAATTATACTCTAAAACAAATACTTGGTGATACAGAAAAATATTCATAGTGTATCTTTGAAATCATTCATTAACTTTTTTCAGTAAAATTTGTAAAGCATCTACCAGGTGCTAGGCACTAAGATGGATGCTGATGAAAAAGGCCAGGTATGAGGCAGTCCATCAATGGGTAATCTCACTTTTCTGTGCACTTGTAACTAAACTAGAAGGATAAACACCAAAACGAGAGCAGTGATTACCTCCTGGTGGCAAGATTATGGGTGAAATATATTTTCTACAATGATCATACATTACTTCTGCAATAACAGAAAAAAAAAAAAGCATCACTTTTTAAAATCAGGCTAACAACTCTTAGGATCAAGAATGTATCACTTCCATCTCTCTTCTCTCACCCCTCCCTGATTCCCTGAACACACACATGACGTCTGCTTCAGCTGCAGTCATCCTGTGACCAGTAAGAAAAAGCCAAGAACACTGTAGATACATCCTTGACATCTCTGAGCTGCTGAACTAGAGCCACGGCCAGCCTCCCCCCCCCCCAACCCCCCACCCGACTCCCCATACATCTAGGTCTCTTCTTCTGGGGAAGAAATGATCCTCTGTTTTTTTGAGCCACTGTGAGTCACGTTTTCTGTTACTTGCAGCTGGAAGCATTCTGAGCTGACAAGGTAACATACTAACTAATAAAGGCCATGTGAAGGCTGGGCCTGGTAGTCCAACATGTTTATTTTGATCGCCAAGTCCAGCCTGAAGACTGACTTTAATTACCCCACCAGCTTCTGGCTCCACAGGACTCTCTGACGTTCTTGGGAAACAGAACCCGGGAGAAGCTGTGAGTGGGGAGTCTAGGTGCACAGGCAGCATCACTTGCAGTGAACTGTGGAAAGACAAGGGAGCTACTCCTACCACTTACAATATAACCCAGCATTTCCACTTCTGAGAGTGTATCCTAAGAAAAGAATCAGGGATATCATGATGCATCCCTGCAAATATTCTTCCATAACATACATCAGAAATCAAGGTGGGAAAAGCCCAATGCTAAACAACTGGAATAGGATGAAAAATAATCGCAGGTTCCATCAGTGGAGTACTTTGCAGTCATCAATCGCGTGGGAACACGTACACAATACACTGATGAGTGAAAAACAGGTAACAAAGCTATATGTGAAGTATCATCCCAATTTAGAAAACTAACAGGACAAACAAATATACACATGCAATAAAAAAAGGATGGGAAGAGTACCCACTGAAATATAGATAGTACTATCATGAAGAGGTGGGATGGCAATATAATTTTATTTTTTGAGCATTTCTTCTTTTTAAATCTTCTAAAATAAATTTATTTTCTTATGCAGTTGGTAAGAAGTTTTTTTTAAAATACCCCCTTTTCATAGAATAATGCCTCTGACCAAGATGTTGGCCTCATCAATGCCAACTTAGTCTAGTATCTGCCTGCAGATCCAATGGAGTTAACAAGAAACAATTTATATTTGTACTTTAAAAATAGACTGATGCCAACAGCAGCAAGCCAAGATACAGAAAAAAGATAAAGAAATGTTAGGTTTCCAAGTGAACTTGCATTATATAAATGCAGTGTGTTTTCTTTAATCCCATAAATACAGTTTCGATGCTGCCAATTTGAGAAAAATATTGATGCTTCCTTAAATAAGTCTATTCTATATTGAAATTCATTCCCTTACATGAAATGGAATGATCTTGAAAACAATAAAAATGAATGTTGATTTGCTGTGTCATTGATAAAAAGCAAGTCATTTACATCCTTGTCTTGATCCATTAGACTTCATTATACAGAAATCATAGCTATCATGCAGGTCTGACCTTTCTACCATCTGAGGACAGCAGCTAGCAGAGCTCAAGCTCCTGAATCACATGACCTGGGTCCGCATTCCCAGCCCTACTACTTGCCAGGTGGGTGTCCTTACGCACTTACTTAACCTCCCTGAGTTTCAGTTTTCTCATATGTAAACAGAGATAGTAAGGGTATCTACCTCAAAGAATTCCCCTAAAGATGAAATGAGAGAATCCACACAAAGGTCTTAGTTTCATTCCCGACCCACAATAATCTGATAAAAAGTAAGCTCTCTTCTAACTTGGTTTCAACCTATATGTGGAGATAGCTCATGGACCTGGAACATTAGATTTCTTTTTTTTTACTTTTAATAAAATATTTTTTATTTATTATAAGGTAAAGTATATAACTGTTCAAATCAAATGGCAATACATAGCTTTTAGGAAAAAAAAAAAACAAAAACAAATCTCTTGCCTCATTTTTCCTATTCCCCAGCTGTCATCCCCAGAGGTATCTGCATTCAACCATTTTAGTTATCTTCTGTTCTCCCCATTTTCCCACTGGAGATTTGTCTCTTTTCCAGTTTTATTGAGAAATAACTGACATACATCATTGTATAAGCTTAAGGTACACAGCATGATGGCTGGATTTACATATATTGTGAAATGATCACCATAACAGATTTAGTTAACAACCATCCTGTCATATACACACAATAAAGAGAAAAGAAAAAATTCTCCTTGTGATGAGAACTCTTAGGATCTAGTCTCTTAACAACTTCCCTGTGTAGCACTCAGCAGTATTGGCTCCAGTCATCATGTTGTACGTGTCGGCCCTAGGACTTAGTTGTCTTGTAAGTAATTGGAAGCTTGTACCTTTTGACCACTTTCTTCCAATTCCTTCCCCCGCTCCCTTCGCCCCCAGCCTCTGGTAACCACAGACCTGATCTTATTCTATGAGTTTAGCGTGGGGTTTTTGGTTTTGTTTTTGTCTTTAGATTTCACAAGTAAGTGAGATCAAATAGTATTTGTCTGTCTCTGTCTGACTTATTTCACCTAGCATTATGCCCTCAATGAGGTCCATCCATTCTCATTTTTTATGGCTGAATAATACTCCATTGTGTAAATATATACCACAACTTCTTTAACCACTCACCCATCAACGGACACCTATGTTGTTTCTATATCTTGGCTACTGTAAATAATGTTGCTATGAACACATGGGAGGTGCAGATATCCTCTCCAGTTACTATTTTCATTGCCTTTGTATATATGGAACATTAGATTCTGAAGAGGCTCCAGGATCCTATTTTAAGGACCCATGTTGGATACAGATACTTGACTCTGACATACAGATTTGACATCATTTATTTAATGTTCCCTAGGTTAAATGATATGCTTAGAGAAAATGGTGGATCTTTTAGACCACTGAAAATCTGCTTCAGCATGTGTATTAGAGAAGGTAACTACTCCCATTTTCCTTGTCCTATCTTATTCTTTACAAAAAGCACTACGCTATTCTAGGTGTTGCGACTAATAGTAAAAATGAGAGCTAAAATCATCATTAATATGTATATGGTACTTACTGTATACCAGGAAGTGTCCTACATATTTTCATGTATTATCTTATTCTCACAATTAACCAATGAGGTATGGTCTTATCACTCCCATTTTTTAGATGAGAACACTGAGGCACAAAGAGACAGAAAAGTCCTGAGTCCAGGTATAAACATAATATATAACAATAATAACATAACAATAATAATAACAACACAGTAATGGATTTCCAAACATCATCTGTCGTGGTTCTGACAACCTTGTACTATTCCCAATAATGGGTAAGAAACTAAGAACTAAAGTAAATTAGCTAAGGCGAGATACAGCTTTGTCTGGCCCCAACACCAGCCACTCCAAGCCACTGCCCCTCTGCAGAGGGAACAAGGAAGGGCTTAGCAGATTCCCAAAGCTCTCCACTGGGGTTAAGATGTTGGAGAGGCATAGGACTTCAGAATTATCAGATCCAACCAAGCCCCTCACTCTACAGATGTGGAAAGGGAGGCCCAGAGAGAGGACAAGAGTGGATAAGGCAATGAGAGCCAGAACGAAAACCCAGGGCTCCTGACTCCCTGTACCGTATCCTTGTGGTGACAGGATAAGGCCGTCTCACACTGACTCAGCCATATCAGACACTGGGAAAGCAGCAAGGGAAAGCCTGACTGCCTCACAGTGATGGCACCAGCCTGTTGTCTCTCCCACTGTTCCCTGCTGACTCTGGGGACTACTGCACATGCTTCTGGCACATTCAGAACTGGGAAGAGGAGAGAGGACTGGGGAAGGAATCCACAGCCAAGACAGGAAGCTCCCAGCGCCCTTTCACGATCTACCAAGAGCCAATTTCCAGGATGAGTCTCCTGAAGGCAAACTGGAGATCTGGAGATCTGGAAGAGATGAGAGAAGGAGAGTGGCTCCAGGACACGTGGGTCTCTGTTGTAGACACAAGACACAAAACAGCCCAAGTCTTTGAGAACATGATTGGAATGAGCAAGTCCCCTGAATCTTTTCCTACTAAATCCATACCTTTCCTAGGTTTGTGATGGATAAAAATAATTAAACTGTCCCATGGAGAAATTTTTTTAAAAAATAGAGTTTTGGAGGTGTCGAATTAAAATTCATTCAGTATTATGTAATCCTTCAAATACAACGGTTGTTTACTCTGCTTTGATTTCTAAGCTTTCCTTTGATGACAAATATTAATATTTATCATTTTTCTGATGTTGGACTAATGAGAATCTTAAGTGTTTATGAGAAGGCATTTAAATATTACAATACAGTGGATGTGTTTGTTTTCTGATTTATATTCCTCTGTCTTGAACATCAACCAGCATTTATTTTTTTGTGCTGAACCCTGGGTTGTTGTTCATCAACATTTTCAGCAAACTTTCTATGGCCAGAACTGATGGCCCCTACATTTATTTGATGACCAAAGAGAATATGACAGTCCACCAAATAACACAGCACTATGGGAAAGATGTAGCTCTGATCTTCAAAGTGAACACTGGCACCCATGTGTAACAACCAGTCAGCAAGAGTAGACAGAGCCACCTTCCCGGTTTAATGAAGGTAATATTTATTGAGTGCTGACTGCACGTCAGGAGCTGTGCAGGGGCACGCTTCACCTCAACCCTCTCACTTGATCCTCACAACCAAGAGCTAAGTAGTATTACCATCTTCATTTTACAGAAAAGCGAGATGCAGAGAGGTTGAGTGCTTTGCTCAAGATTATACAGCTAATGACAAGCAGACAAGAGTCAGTCCTCAGAGCCAGAGGGTAGGCTTTTCTCCCTACTCTCTTCCTATGAGCCACTTCTTGACTCCCAGCATTATCTGTACAGCATAAATGGCCATCTACATGGAGTAGCAGTCTTCAAGGCAACCCAGACTTCCAGATCTTGACGGTAATGATGAGACATACCATCCTGTCCACCATAGGCCATGCGTTGCTTTATGCACAGAGACAGAGCAGGGAACCAGTACCAACAAGTCCATGCCCTCAGGAAGCAAACTTCTAAAGAGGGAAAATAGACAATATGAACACAGTAAACAAGGCACTCTCTCCAGTAAGGGGAGGAAATGGGAGGCTGTACAATCCAAGGAACGGTAAGAGGAGCCGAGGTCCGGGACTTCAGTAGATCTCACTTACCTAGGCTTCTATGCAACCAAGACTCGGCTAACCAGAGAACTAATGGAGCAGAGCCCAGAAGTAGGAGGCACATTGCAAAGTTCAACATCAAATTCTAAGTTAGGGACCAGGTGCTGGGGAGGTGGCATCAGCAAAATAGCCACCACCCCTGCCTTCATAGAGCTTATAGTCCGGAGGGAGGAGGGCACTGATCAAAAATCAGAGGTTAAATAAAAGCTGTAAAAAAGTAGAAGTTAAGGAAGCTAAAGACACAGGAACTAACCTACAGAGGACTAAGAAAAAAGGTCATCATTCTGCTACTGACTGCATCTGTGACCCAGAGCAAGTCACTTCCCCTCTCTAGAACCAGGTCTCCAAATTTGTAAATACAAGGGACAAGACTAGGTGAATTCAACAAACTTTCTTCAAGCTGCCTACCAACCTATAAAAATTGTTATCTCTTCTTCCACCCATCGACAGACCCCAAACTGCTCTTCTTCCTTCCTGTTCTTTTTTGTTCTGTTCCTCTGCACCCCTAGGGCAAGGGCTCTGTTCTTGATTTTCATTGCCACATGGCAGAGGGATCAGTTCAGGAGGGAGATGGGCGTGATAGCCCATCAGAGGCAGAAGTGGGTATAGCAAACACCCTGAAATGAAAAGGGACTGAGTTCTACACATGGAACCTAGTGTCCAGAGAGTGAGTAAACAGGAAAAAGAGAAGCCTATGGAGATGGCAGGCATTAGGGAGGCATCAGCCAGGACCATAACTGATGTTTTGACAAGATGGAAGGAAAAAGAAGTCGGGAAGCAGGTGCTCAGAGCAGCAGGTCAACAGAAGGAAGGTCTGGACAGCAAAGAGCACACCTCCGACCACAGTACTGAGATTCAGGGACAGAGCCATCACCCAGACAACACAATCCAGGCTCCATACTTTGATCGCCAGCCCCTACGCAGCCAGGCCAACCTCACCCAGTGCCAGGCCCTCTTCAATCTCTATGGTCTACCAGAGGCCTTCTTTCATCCCTTTGAGCATGTCAAGCTCTCTCCCCAAGTAAGGCCCCGGTACAGGCTGTTCCTTCTGCGTGGAATACCACTTCACCGGCTCTTCATAGGGCTGCCTCCCACTCGTCCTTTACTTAGGTCTCAGCTCAAACATCAGCTCCTCCTCTCTGGCTACCCTTTCTTAATAGGTTACCCACCCCCTTTTAGTATCACAGTACCTTCAACTCTTCCCTCCTAGTACTTGGCATCTTACATGTGCATTTGTTTGCCTGAATATTGTCCATCTCCTCCACTGGACTCCTGAGGGCAGGGACTGTGCCTGCCTGTTCACCGCGGTAGAACCACAGTTAGCACAGTGCCTGACATACAACAGGCCTCAGTAAATGCTTCCCGAGTGAATATGTTAATGATGAGCAAGGGAATGACTCACACGCAATAAGAACTGCCAAGAATATAGTTGGAGATTAGGTACAGAAACTGGGACTCGAGGCAGGTCAGAGATTATCCAGGCAGGAGCCCAGTGAGATCCATGGTCAGAGCAAGCATCAGCATCGACTAGGATTTGCTATTGGACCTGTTACCAGGCTGTCATCCCACATTCCACCTGCCTGCTTACCTTAACTTCCAGGTATTACCTACTTCCAAATCCTGGGCCCACTCTCCACTTAACCTGCCACTGGTGTGGGCAGCTCCTACCCCACCAAGAGAGTGTCACAGAAACCTGGCCAACCCCAAGTACCAGAAGCTGCTGTGCAGACCCCTCAAATCCAGTGATTAGTATTATAATCGTGAGAGTAACAAATACATGCCAAGGGCTTTATACATACAGCCTATTCAACCCTCACAGCATCCATAGTCAGCTACCACTGTAACCCCCAATTTAAAGGTGAAGAAACAGACTTAGTCAAGAAACCTACCCATGGTCCCACATCTGGTAACTGGTAAAGGCACATGCCTTCGTTTATAGATCTCGATCTCTGAGCTCAAAAATAATAAAAATGAGGGCGCCTGGGTGGCTCAGTTAGTTAAGCGACTGCCTTCGGCTCAGGTCATGATCTTGGAGTCCGGGGATCGAGTCCCGCATAGGGCTCCCTGCTCAGTGGGGAATCTGCTTCTCCCTCTTACCCTACCCCTTCTTGTGCTCTCTCTCTCTCTCATTCTCTCTCTCTCAAATAAATAAAATCTTTAAAAATAATAATAATAATAAAAGCACAAAATATAATAACAATAATAAAAATAAAAGCTAACATTTACTAAGAAATTACTATATGAGAGGTGCTGTGCTAATATTTTATATAGATCATCCCATTTTCTTCATACCTACCTACGAGGTATGTACTACTATATCCATTCTGGAGAAGAAAATAAAATTCTGCAAAGCAAAACAACTTGCCCAAGATCACCCTCACCTTGTAACAGAGTGACACATGTATTTGTGAACCCTAAACAATGCTATTTATTCATGACATTAAAAGAGAATGGCAACAGAGTAGGAGCCATAAAGAACTAGAGCCTTGCTTTCCAAGTGTGGCCCACGGACCAGCAGCATTTGCATCACCTGGGAGCTTGTAAGACATGCAGAAGCTTCTGGCCTCACCAGGACCTTTGCATATAGTTCCAGCCAGTCCCCAACCCACAGGAGTTGGACTCAGCTGTTTCATCTGTGCTAGGAAGCCAAACACAGCTAATTCCTCTAGGCCAGGGAAGCGTTGGCCGGTTGCCCCTCGGAAGTTCAGAGCCTAGAGGAAGCCGTAGCTTAGAAGAAGCTTTCTGCCCTGCCCCAAGGGGCCAAGAGACGGCCTCAGCTGCAGATTTCTCTGTGGCCACTGGCTGCCGAGGCTTCCGGGCCTTGCCCTTACCTGCTCAGTCAGCAGATCCCAGCAACTGTGATTTCAAAGTGCAGGGCCCACCTGTTGTTTTGGTACCCCAGGATCACTTCCCCTCTTCTGAAGGTTCCAGGACCCCCCATTGATCAAGGCGGCCTCTCTTTGTAGGGACAACGCAAGCTGTTCACAGCACAACTCTGGAGGGCACCATTCACAGACGTATTTGTAAAAACAAAAAACGTTCCATCCCCCTCCACCCAACCATCTTTTTTTGTTGTTATACCTCTTCATAGGCTCTGCATGTCTTTCCACCTCTCGGTTGCTTTTCCCTGCCCTCCTTAGGATCACTACCTCTCCATCCACCAGCTTCATTCCCGGGAGAACCTGAACAGGAATTCCCGGGCTCCAGGGTTGAGAGAAACCACCTTACTCCAGCAGGTTCCAGCCCCCCTCCTCTGCCTGTCCTCTGGGCTCCAAGCACAGACACAATCGCCTGCTTCTAGGTATCATTTAAATGTCTCCTGGCACAACCAAGCAGGTACCGTCCTGCTTTAATGCGGAGACTTAAGACAGCATTGAGTTCTGGGTTTGGGGGGCAGGAGGGGTGTTTGTTTTTTTCCAAAAATGAAGACATGGTAAGAAGACTTTAAGTCTTGCAGAAAATGAAAATTTTGTTCTTACCATATACCACACACTTCAGTGATTAAATGACTGCAGACCATACTGTCCTCCAAACTGTGTCCAACTAAAATATGCATGCATTAAACCTCATGAGGGAGTACTGATACTTCCACATTATCTATGATGGTTTTAGCTCCAATAGCTTTGAGTCTGAGAAACTGCAAAATACACTGAATTTTAATGGAAATCTGATTGTTAATAAAAAGAGGTAAATCCATAACAAGGAACACTAATAAACACATAAATAGACTCAGAAAGAGTCTTTAAGTTCCAGAATACCATCAACGTGGGCCTTTTGCAAACCTCTTAGCCAGTTTCTCATTTTTCTTTTCTATTCCTACTTATATATCATTAAAAGAAAACCTTGGCCTATGTACAAAATATCCGTAAAATATGTAATTTTTTAACTGTATTTTAAACCCTCCAACAAAAACAGCTTTTCCCATTCTCCTTTTCTCTTTATTAAGTCAACACAGTAGAAAAATAAAACAACTACATTGTGAAATGACCTCCTAGTGAGTAAAAAAGCTCAGGAAAGGCTGAAAAATGAAATTATAGTGCAGGTAATAGAAATTCAAGCCAAGAATGCTCCTGGATGTTGAATATAAGGTTTTAAATATAAATATTCAGATACAAACAAACCTAAGGACATATATTTTCTATAAGGAAAAAGAAACTTTTAAAAGGAAAGGGTCCCCATATATTATGGATAATCCAGCAAATTAAAGACATTTAACCAAATTAGCCTAATTATTCTGCCATGAAATGGAGGGTGAGGGTACCTATAAAAAATTAAATGGGCTCCCCCTGCTCAGCGGGGATCCTGCTTCTCCCTCTCTCTGCTGCTCCCCCTGCTTGTGCTCTCGCTCTGTCAAATAAATAAATAAAATCTTTTAAAAAAATTAAAAACGAAACTAATCTTTATAATAGGCAGCCTCTCTGAAAGCATTCATTTCAGGCTACTGAATTAGAATGTACAAATGTTACTGGTTAAGCCCCATGCTGGGCGTGGAACCTACTTAATTAAAAAAAAAATTTTTTTTTAAATAAAAATTTAAAGAATGTTACTGGTTAAAATGGGTTGTAGTTTATCTGAACAATAGTTTAAACCTTTACAGTAATGCAGCCACAGCTCATGAAAGCATCTAACTCAGTTTCTTTCTTTTGAACGTAGTTTTAATAAGTTAATAATATTTTTTTCAGCTATGAGGAATAAAACAAACTAAATATCAGGCAGAGAAACACAGCCTGAAACAAAACTGAGAATCCTGACTCAAGTGAGCACTCCTAGAGATACAAGGGCACTGGGGGAGAGAGTGGGGCATGGATTTCACTTCAAAGAAAACCCAGGACACAACCTATAGTTAGTTCATCAAATTCCAGGAAAGCTTTGTGACAAGGCTTATCATCTCTTTCACGCCCAAAGCCTTCAAAATGCTACTTTCTAGATACTTCTCCCCCCGCAAAGGACTTTCACCTGTTAGATTGTACCTGATTCATTTCATGATGTTCTGCTGTTAGAATCAGTTGTTTTCATTCCTAAATGCACTTCAGAATCACCTGGGAAACTTAAAAAGGAAAATACCAATGCCTACCTCCCCTTCACACTCTGATTCAATATCTCTGGATGGGACCAGCCCCCGGTGACTTGACCTTGCAGCGAGGGTTGAGAACCACTGGTTGAAAAGCAATCCAAAGAGATTAAAATTATGTAAAGAAGGAGGCACTATAATTGGACTTAAATAAATTTACATGAGGAGGCAAAGTGCCTCAAATTCCCATCGTAATCAGATATAAGATGGTACTTTAAGGATCCCAGGGTTTTTTTCCATCAAATTTAGACAGTCTCGATTACACGGGAGAAATATATCTAGTTGCCCATAATACTCAAGTTTTTACCAAGGACTGAAGAAGTTTGGCACTTCACATCCGAGATAAAAACAAAAATGGTACAATTAAAAGTGATCTATTCCAGGGGTGCCTGGGTGGCTCAGTCAGTTAAGCGACTGACTCTTGATTTCGACTCAGGTCATGATCTCAGGGTTGTGAGATCGAGCCCTGCATCAGGCTCCGCACTGGGCATGGAGCCTGATTAAGATTCTCCCTCTCCTTCTTCCCCTCTTCCCTCTCTCCCTTGCCAAAAAAAAAAAAGGTGATCTATTCCGTCTAATATTCAAAATATGATTAAAAAAAAAAGGTAACATGGAGCAGGGTGCATTAAGTTGGACTTATTAACAACAATAAGAGTAAATTCAAAGCTACTGTGTCTTGAGTGCCAGTTACTGTGTTAAGCACGCTCTATGGGTTGCCTCACTGGAAACTTAAAACACTGCTCTGCAAGAGGAATTATTACTTCCATTTCACAGATAATAAGGAAACTGAGGCTGAGGCTCCGTGAGACTAGGACACCTTCTGCAGAGTCACACTGCAAGTGACTGATAGAAGCAAGACTAGAATCCAGGTCTGTGACTCTCTGGAGTCCATTCTCTTAACCACTACCATCTCTCATCTAGACCACTCAAGAGTCTCCTCAGTACTGGCTCCTCAAAGTACAGTCCACAGACCAGCAGCATCAGCCTCTTAGAAATCCTGAACCTCTGGCCCATTCCAGATGTACGGAATCAGAACCCACAGCTTAAGATCAGCAGGAGAGTCATATTCACATTAAAGTTAAAAAACACAGGCCTACCTGGACAATTCTCTCTCACAAATTCATCATCTTTACTGCATCCACACTTTTAAAAAACAAATCCTATCATTTCATTTCCCCAGTTAAGACTGTTAAATGGTTTCCCAAATGCCCTTGGAATGAAGTCCAGAATGCTTTTACAATACAGGTAACTGGACTTCGCGTAATATCTCTGGTGCCTGCCTATGCAGCCTGATACCCCCCATGTCCCCCCAGTCCGGTGATTTTTATACTCCAGACATAGAGATTTTCTTTCCACTCATCGAATCCCAATACCCGCCTCTTCCTTTCCTGTCTTCCTCCCTCCCTTCCCTCCTTTCTGCCTTCCTGCTTTCCTTCCTTCCTCTAAGCTCTTCCGGCCTAAAACTGACCACCACCCACCACCACGACCAACTCATTTCAGCCACATTCACTGCTGTATCTGCAGCGCATAACAGTGCAGTGCCTGGCACAGAGCTAGGAGCAGGATAAATGTGCTGAGTAAGTACATGCTTAGGTTACTGATAAACGTGCTGAATAAGTACATGCTTAGGCTACTGAACAGCAAAGGCTGTTCCCTTTGTGCATCTGCTCTTTACTCTTTCCCATTTTTCCTTCCCTGTCCCCTACACCACCTCTCTTCTCTCACTCACCTCCTTATCAGTAACCTCATGGCTGTTACAGTTGTCAGTTGTCAGCCTTAGAGAGACACACTGCCATGCCCACATGTCCATTGCCCTGTGGTTACTCACCAACAGGGTGATGACTGTTTCACTTTAACCGTGAGACACCTGGAATAGGCCCAGTCCTTTCCAGAAGTAGACAGAAGACCCCACCAACAGGGGCAGGCCACTTTTCAATCTGAGATTCAATAAAGAGATGGAACCATAGATCAGGGACCTCTCAGAAGGCAACATAAAGTCAAAAGCTTCAATATCGCTCTACCCACACAGAGTATGACTGAGCGGACAAGATCGATTATCAAAGTTGTGGTTAACTTCATACTTTAAATGGGATGGCCAACCTTGCTATTCTAAGAAACCAAATGGCAAATCCTTTTATGAAGCAGATACCTGCCTCAAGTTTAAATGGTGAATAACCACGATATATTTTCATATACTGTTTAATAACAAAAATAAGAGCTACTACTCATCTGTTGAGTACAAGCTACTGAGTACCTGACAACACACTCAAGGTTTTAAAAACACTATCTTATTTAATCTTTATCCTCACTTTATGGGTAGAAATGCTTATTATCCCTATTTTACAGAAGAAACCAAGGGCTAAGTTACCTGCCTCTTAGGGCAGGGCTGGGATTTAAATCATAGGCCTCCAGACTACCACTCCCTATGGCTTCTTTGCTATGTTTTGCTATTTGGATCACTTTCTCATCTGAGAAATCACAGACATGGACATTCCCAAAGAAACAGCCCCTTGGAAGATGACCTCAAAGGCTGAGATTTTTCTTTGCAATGTAGACATTGAAAGGAAAGCAACCTGCTACATCTTATATTTCAAAGCACTTCTATCTTAAAAGAGATTCAAGAAAAAGATGTGGGAACGGAGCTCAGGGGTGCTTATGAATGCAATTTCACAAATATTTTTTTCAGTAGCTACCAGTGGTCAAGCACGTGCTGGAAGCTGACTGTTAGCTGGGAAAGTGCTGGGCAGGGCAGGGGGCTACAGGAAGGGATGGGGAGAACATTGCCCATAGTGACTGTTTCAGGAATGTTCAGCCAATAATTTATAAAAATGTTAGTTTATTCTCTAACTATTATCAGGAGATGAGTTACCTGCTTTATTATCTGTGAATACATAATTGAAAGGGACAGTGTGTCTTCTAAAACTGAAGTATTACATAATTCAGACAACTCATGTGTTCCTTTCTGACACCCCATATTAGAGGGTCAAACCGTAACTTGTATGAATACAAACATAGTGTCAGATTTTGTTCTCAAGGGTCTGAAAGAACAAAAGAGAAAAAAGCACTGGGAGCCAAAACAAGACATTCCCAAAATAGAAAGGGAGCATACTGAAGTCACACGTATATACAAATAAAGAGAGGAGTACAGAAACATTTCCTAAAGAATTCCAGCAAACATTTACAGAGATAAGGATAGGATGAGAACACCAAGTCCAAGAAATCATGAGCCTGAAAGGTCACAAACATTACCACGAGGCCTCCAGAAACCTGTCTCCTTGCAGAAAGGGCATGAGATGAAGATCATGGATCCCTCTCCTCATTTATAAAATGAAGCAGTTAGATTAGATGGTTTTTAAGGTCCTTCTAGCCCTAACCCATTAGCTACTTTAATCCATGTGGCCCCTGCACCTGAAGTCAGATGAGCATACAAAGATGCTCAAAAAACTTTGGTTGAGGGGCACCTGGGTGGCTATTGGTTGAGCGTCTGCCTTCGGCTCAGGTCATGATCCTGTAGTCCTAGGATCAAGCCCCCACATCGGGATCCCTGCTCAGTGGAGAGCCTGCTTCTCCCTCTGCCCCTCACCCTCTCTCTGTCTCTCTCTCTCTCTCTCAAATAAATAAAATCTTAAAAAAAAAACTTTTGTTGAATTAATGAAACATTACAACCTTACCAATAAGAAGAGACTTTACAACAATTGGTCCTGGCCTGGCCTACAAAGAACAAATTAGAAGAGAAACCATTATCTAAACAGCTTCACATCTGGTGCTCCTTCTAGCTGACTGCTGGTAGAATGAAAATAACCCTGGACTTGGAAATAAGACACTTGGGTCTAGTCTCATCTCTGACACAAACCAACTGTGTGACCTTGGGCAAATGGCTTTACCACCTGGGCCAGTTTCCTCATCTCTAAAATAAAGGTATTATAAAGCTATATATAGCCAACATTTGTGGAACCTTTACTATATGCCAGGAACTGTTCCAAGATCTTTGTCTTAAATTTAAATGATCTCAAAGATTTTTGCTGCTCTAACATTTAGTCTGACTACAGAGGAAACATGGTATGATGGAAAGATTCCAAATTCTGTACTCAGAAACGTCGGACTCCCTCTTGCTCTGTTAGGTGGGGTCTTTTTTTTTTTTTTTTTTTTTTTTTTAATTTGACAGAGTGACAGAGAGCACAAGCAGGGAGAGTTGGAGGAGAAGCAGGCTCCCCACTGAGCAGAGAGCCTGATGCTGGGCTCGATCCCAGGACCCTGGAATCATGACCTGAGCCAAAGCAGAAGCTCCTGACTGAGCCACCCAGGCGCTCCAGGCGGGGTCTTTTTTTAAGCAGAGACTGTTAAACAGACTACGTTACTATCTGAGTACTTCTGTTCCCTGAGTTAATTTGGACAAGTTGCTTTAGTTGCTTAACTTAGTTTTCTAATATGTGAAAAGCATATAAAATGGTTCTCTCATATAGCTTTTGAGAGGATTAAATTAAATTATAATAACTAACTGTAATATATATTAATAAATACACATATATTACATTTTATTACTAGGTGTGTGACCGAGGACAAATCATCTTCTCAAGGTTTTTCCTCAACCACAGATGGGAGGTACGGTGTTATGAAAAGAAGTAATGTGAACATTCTGTAAACGAGTGTCAGCTGTGTTTGAAAGCATGCATATTCCTTAATACTTGGATAAGCGTATACAATACTCCTCTAATACTTGTAACAGCATATACAATCAATGACAACGAAAACAATAATAAAAGACATCTCTACTAGACGTATCTCTCCACTCCCCAACAACAAAAGACGCTTTCCTAAACATCTCTCTAGTCCCCGCTCACAGCGGGTGGACATAGAAGCTGGCAGCCAAGAACGCACGGCCACATGGAAGTTGTAGTTCTGAGTCAAAGGGCCGATCCACAAAACGGCTGAAGTGAGACTTCATCTCCCAGGAGACACCTCGCCGCACCAAATGGCACGCTGGGAGATGGAGTCCCAACCCTCCGGGAAACAGGCAGCGGGACTCCAACTCCCAGACGCCTCCGCTACGCAGGCCGCCAGCGGTAAAATGGAGCCGCAGAGGGAGTGTCCAGGCACACCCGGCTTAACAGGTGCGACTAGGGGCCGCTCTTAGTCCCAGGCCCAGCACAGGTGAGAGCCTTTCTACAACAGCTACCGGAATCATTTTCTGCTGGTCCCTAGCACATTTCTTGAGAGATCCGGAATAATAAAGCAGTAAGTTTGCAAGTGGCAGACTTTCACAAACAAGACATTTAGCTTTCCGCTCCAGCCAGCATCCTTGGGCCACTTGGGCAGAGATCTTTAAGCTCTTTTTTCCAAGATAAAACACTGAGTGGCTGGTCCAAGGTCATACACCAGATGGAGAATTTGATCCTAGAGAGGCGCCTCCTACTCCGGTTCCACTAACCAGCCTCCCCTCTCCACCCCCCTCCCCCCGGCCCCACACGGATATACTTTTAAAATCCCCACATATTTTTATATACAAACTACATTAATCCATAAAATGCCAAACGAGCTTGGACTCATTGAGTTACCCCACAATAAAGAATTCACTGCTTTTTAAAATGTTTTTAAACATCAAATGTAAGATTCCCTCCCAAAATACTGCCTTCCTTCTACCTACTTGGCTCCTTTCTCGGGCACATGTTCAGCCCCCTCCCTTTGGGGAACCCAGAGCTGGGTGTTTAATACAGTTCTTTTGGGGCAGCGATTCCTGCTACTTGCCTGTGACACTGGCAAACCCTGCAAAAGCGGCCAGTGCCAACTACACCACCAGGTCTGGTTGCTGGGGCGTCCCTGGAACCGCTGGCGTGGTCCCATGCCTCAGTTTACCCCCTCATGCAGCAGATGAGGGGCGGGTTAGGGTTAGGGCTGGTGGTCAGAACGGGTCCTGTACGTTCGGGGGTAGGAGGGTCCTTGGGGCAGACACACCACCACCACCACCCCAGGAGCTCTGCGAGCCAGACCCCGCCCCACTGGACTGCGGGTGTATGGACCAGACGCGCGTGGAAACCAAGACCCGCACCCCAGAAACACTCTTCGACTGGGGCTTGCCCCCTGCCCCTACCTTCCAAGATCTTGGCAGCTGGGAAGTGAAAGGCAGAGGGAGGGAGCGCGGGGCAGGAGCGGCACCTGGGCGTGTGCCCACTGGGGTGGCCGCCTGAGGGACCCGGGAACAGGAGGGCAAAAGTCCCGCGACGGGACGGAACGGAGAGGGTACTACAATTCCCAGATGGCGCCGCGGAGGGGGCGGAATCTAAGATGGCCGCTGGCCTGAGGACAGAAGTGAGGGCCAATAGGCATAAAGTATGCGCCTACAACGGGCCAATCAGAAGCTATAGTGACAATAACTCTGATTCAGGGGTGAGAAACATTGTTTCTCTCCGGAGAGACGCTGAGGTGACAATCCCCTCGAAAGGGATTTTTGTCATAAACTTCACAATCTTTCTTTTTTTCCAAATGGCAAAAGAAATAAGAGTCTTCAGGCTATGCCGCCTTTTTTCCTCCTTATTTCCTCCTAAACGTGTTTAACTTCCCACCCACCCCCGCCACGCCCCACTCCTCCTCACAGGTTGGATTTTCTTTCACTTCCTCTACTCACTCTGGATCGTGTTTGAATCCTTAAGCCTTCTTTTCTTTATATTTCTCTCATAACACGGGCTCGCAGACCTTTACTTGATCCACTTTACGACTACACTCGGCCTTTCCTGGAATCCTAACTAAAATTGCACCGCGAACTCCCTTGTCCCTTCCTTTCTTCCTTTTTTGTTCTATTTTTCTACTTAGCACTTTCCTTACCAAACACTGTATAGATAAATTCATTTATCTATCTTTTTTTATCGTCTTGTCCTCCAGAATGAAAGATCTATGCAGATGAAGATTTTTGTTCTGCTTACTGCAATATTTTTAGCACCTGGAAGTATATTTGGTATATATATAGTAGGCACTCAGTAAATATACTTTAATTGAATGAAATCTAGAGTAGCCTTTACTTTCTATTCTCCTGTTCTTCAGTGCAGATCAATTAAATCCATCTCTGACAACCATGGGGTCCTTGTGCTTGCTCCCTTTTCAAATTCAAAATCTTTCTCTCAATATAGTCTAGAATGCTGGAGAAATAAATCACTGATTCAGATGCAGTTCCTAACTTCAAGATGTTTCTGGTCTAGAGGAGTATGAGAAATAAACTTAATTTTGCAATAAATGCAATTGCAAATTTCAGAGCAGCTAAATAATTGCACAAGGTCATGCAGCTCATAAGCAGGGACTAGAATCCTGGCCTTCAGACTCTTGGTACTACACACCATGCTTCTTATAGCAACCTCCCCTCAGGATTGCCTGCTTCCCTTCTCTTTCCTACCAAACCTAGTTCTAAGGAAGAAGATATATATGCCAGTCATCTTTTACATTTAAGGAGAAACAAAGAGCAATTACACTTGGACAAACACTGAGATATTTCCCTACTTATCCTGACACCATTTACCTTTTTCTTTTCTTTCTTTTTTTTTTTTTAAAGATTTTATTTATTTATTTGACAGAGAGAGATAGAGGAGGAACACAAGCAGGGGGAGTGAGAGAGGGAGAAGCAGGCCTCCGCTGAGCAGGGAGCCTGATGCGGGGCTCCATCCCAGAACCCTGGGATCATGACCTGAGCCGAAGGCAGATGCTTAACGACTGAGCCACCCAGGTGCCCCCCCCCCATTTTTAAGAGAAAGCAAGTGGGGAGAAGGAGAAAAATCTTTTTTTTTTTTTAGAGAGAGTGAGAGCAAGCAGGAGAGAGGGAGAATTTTTAGCAGGCTCCATGCCCAGCACAGAGCCTGACGCAGAGCTGATCTTACAACCTTGAGATCATGACCTGAGCCAAAATCAAGAGTCAGACGCTCAACTGACTGAGCCACCCAGGCATCCCAATTTCCCTTTTTTTTTCCGCATCACTTTTTTCTTTGGCCTGCTTCATTACATGCAGGTGATTACACCAAATCTTAGATCTCTCATCCTTTCTGATGTTTGAACCCCATGGAGAGTAGCGAGGTGTCCTACAAAATGTCCTGATGTGAAATACTGATGTCCTAGGAAGCTTGGCTCTCAGAGAATGTCACTGTGGATTATGGTCAATTTACAGGTCATCACACAGACACCATGGCCACAAAGGATACTTGTGAATAACTAGGTGAAATTGAAAACAATCACGATGAAACAGAAATGTGATCAATTTGTATACAGACTAATTTTGTGCATAGAAATTAAAACCCTCCTAGCCTAACTGTCAATTTGGGGTTGTTTCCTATAACACAACAGTTCTTTCTAGCTTTTATGAGCACAGACTCAGCTCAGTGGTACCAGCTTTTCTCAGCTGAGTGGCATGAGAGATTTCAACACGTGTGTCAGCAGCCAGACTAAATGTGGAAGGAATCATTGAACCATATGAAAATGGAAAGCTCAACAACTAGACTCTTCTCCTGAGACAGTATCAACCTATAATCATTACATCTCCTACTTAGCAATCAAAAGGCAAATGTCATGAATATATTCAGGATCTAAACAGTGGTATCTAATGATTATTAAACCATTGTTAGGCAGCCTAGTGTGAACATATATGTATTACGTGAACTGTGGGTGATGCTGTTTGCTGTGCTTAAGGTCAGCTATGACCTTCAGAAATACATAGATACATACATAAGAAGCATGAACACATGGCACTTGCCTTGGACCCAGGATGTCCAAGTGCCAAGACAATCAGTGCAGGATGACTGTCTGATCCGCAACTTGATTAATAATCACCAGGAGATGGTATCTTTGAGTCCTCCCAGGAGTATATCCTGAGACAGGTATTCAAGTGCAAGTCAGTAATATCAGGAAACACCAGTAGAATAGGAAAGTGAAATAGGGAAGGGAAGACAGACAAAAAAGCATGTTACTACAAGGGGTGATTGAGCTTAATCCTCCTGGGGAACTCTAGAAAACAATGTAGAACATGTGCCATAGACTAAGCTATCCCACCAAAGGGACAAAAGAACTAGGTTGTTTAAATACTAACTCCCGTCAGTCAGTACGTGGGGCCGTTTTCCAAGGCACTTAAGTCCCTGGCTCTCTAGGCATGCTGTCTGAGCGGGCAGAGTTGCCTCAGTGTCCAGAGAAAGCCAGAGATACAGGTGCTGCCATTGGAAGTCAGGCCGGTATCCTGAAATGGTGAGGGAATAGGGGTACTGGCAGGGTGCCAAGAGTATCTGCTCCAGGTAGCTTTGGGTCACCATAAGCTCATTGCTGAGACTAGCAGAATAAGAATAATTCCAAACTTAAACACATACCAAAACCAAACCAAACAAAAAAGCAATCTACCACCTTGTATACTTCATCATGTGAAAAATTAAGATAGATAGTACTTTCTAAATTCTCGATAACACACACAAACAAAACAAAATCTACACAACAAAAGCCTCTCACACTGGGAACTCTTTGGAGACCTCAGGAGAGGCTCCAGTGGGACTGGGGTTTAGTAGAGAAGGGAGGAAGGACATCAAGAAAAAGAGAAGAGGGAATTCAAAGAAATATTGCTGAAGACAATATGTTATTCATTTCATGATATTGAAGAAACACAAATAAAGGGCTTCAGATCTTTAAGAAATTATCATTAAAAGTGCACAGACTGTGGTCTTCAGACCTAGAAGAGAGTTTTGTGCTAGACCTCTATGGGTTGTGCCATTATATAATGCAGTTCTTCAGAGCAAGTATCTTTACTTGAAGTTAGTCACCATTTGTTTGTCTTTCTATTTATCATCTGTCTCCTCCAAATAAAATGTAAGCTTCATGAAGGCAAGAACTTTGTTTATGTCTTACTCAGTTTTAGATACGCAATAAATACAAAGCAAATAGTGCAAGTACTAGAAGGGCCTGACACATTGTACTACTCATTACATTCAGGTAAGCCATGAAGTAAAGAGACAAAAGCGACCCTGCAAAAACCTCCCATTATCACAAAGCTTGAGACTATCCTGATGTGTGGAAAGACCAGTGGTCACGTAAATGGTCTACTGGTCTTCTACTTAAGTCAAATATTCCCAATAGCACCCTCTTCAAGCACACAGGACCTCCAGGAAAATCTTTACCATGGAAATAGAATTTCAAAACTAGAAAGGCATTCGAGATCAAAGAGATCAACTCCCTGAATAATTCATCTCAGCTGTATGTTACAGGTCATAATCCAGAACTTGGGGATATTCATTTAACTGGTAAAATCATCTCTAATAGGAAAACATTGTATTAGAAAAAAAATGATGCATTGTTTCTGTAATACAAAGCATAAAAAGGTTGGGAAACTCAGCTGTACCCAGATGCTCACGTCTCCTTCACAAATTTCTCAGCTCATAATCATTCAGCTTTTTGGCTGTTACAGGAGAAATCTGGTTGTTAATAAGAACCATCTCGTGATATTCTGAAAATTCTCTAAATTTTTTCCCTATCTTTTTTTACTCTCTCCTCTTACTTATCCCTTTGTTGTTCTGTGTTAAATATATTCCTTGGGTGGATTTGTTCATCAGATATTTAGAGATCAGTCTATTCCCTATAGTTAGTGAACATATGCATGCTGTCTCCTTTTAACTATGCCTCATAAATAATCACACTTAATCCTTCTTACTGCCATCTTTTGCAATCATCTTCCAGTTACCTAGAACATACGGTGCATAAAACTAAGCTCAGTGTCCAAGCTGTGATCTCACTAGGGTGGCTCAAAGATAAGCTATGATTTTTCATCACTGTCTTTCAAGAAATTATGCCTCTAAACACATTGCCCTGGTTTCACTGCAGCTTTAAAGACATTTCATCATTCTTGAGAAAAAAAACGCTTTAAAAACATTTCGTAAAAATTAAAAAGTATATTTCTTTAGTAGAGGACTTAGTGCAGAATGGGATGCAACTTCACTTCAGCCCAATTTTTCATGTATTAAGGGTCACTCCGGGCCAGCCACTGTGCACTGGGCTGGGATTCACTGATGAATTAGACACAGTCCCTGATACTGTATGGTAATAGAAACCAGAAACAAGTAAACAGGTGAACAAATCTATGTGATGCTTTAGAACTTTATACCAGAATGAGTCAATTCTGCTACCTACAGTGGAGGAAAAAAAAGAGTTCTAGGCAGACGCAACAGGACATGACAAGTGCCAGAGCTCAGAAGTAGGGCAGTAGGGAAAGAGGCTGGAGGAGTCGTAAGAGTCAACTCAGAATGGTTTCACAAGCATGCTTCTTAGTTTGCTAAAGGGCAGTTGAGAGCCTTGTAACTATTAAATGAATGCTTGATTTTGAGGCAAACAGAAAAATTCATTCAACAATTATTTATTGAGCACCTACTGTATGCCCCAGCATTGTTCTAGGTTCTAGAGGACACAGCAGTAAATAAGTCATAAAAAAATCCCTCCCCTGGAGGTGCCTGGATGGCTCAGCCAGTTAAGCATCCGACCCTTGGTTTCCACTCAGGTATGATCTCGAGCCCGACATCAGGCTCCATGCTCAGTGGGGAATCTACTTGTGATTCTCTCCCTCTGCCCCTTCCCCACACGCTCATGCACACTCTCTCAAATAAATAAACATTTTTAAAAAAATTCCTACCCTTGTGGAACTTCTAGTAGAGAAGAAAGACCATACACTAATACACAAATTTATAATCTATCACAGGATGATGATAAATGCTATGAAAAAAGTGCAGAGTGAGGGGCCGGAAGATGATGGGTGGTCTTCTGTTGGTTAGAGTGGTCACGAAGGCCTCTTTGAAGAGGTGTCATTTGAATGAAGATTTCAGTGAAGTGAGGGGGCCTCAATAAAGTGAGAAAATCAATGGAAGAATGTTCCAGAGAGAGAGAGAGAACAGTATGTGCAAAGTCCTTAAAACAAGAACAGGCTTAGCATGGTGGAAGAGTAGCAAGAAAGTCCATATGGCTGGAGGAGAGTGAATGAGAGGAAAAGCCATGCAAGATGAGGTCAAAGGTAACCAGAGGCCAGAGCATGTAGGCCACAGTAAATCTTAAGGGACTATGTTAAACGATTCCATAAATGTACTTGCCAGATGTTGTATATAGTATGATCTATTTGTGTAATCATTAAAGGATTGTGTTATACATATAATTATCAAGGTCCATAATCACTCATCCAAAACTTTGGGGACAGGTGTATTTTGGAAATTAATCTTACTGTTTTTAGGAAAGGCAATATATGCCTATACCATCTAGCGTGTGACATGCCTAGAGCAGTCTTGGGACAGCAACCTGTCATCAAACATTGATATTTCTGCAACAAAATACATATGGGATAAATAAAAACTATAAATAGCCCCTATCAGGCCAGCCTTTTGGTTTTCAAACCTTTTTGAATTTCGACATTGCAAATAAGAGATTGTGAACCTATATTTTCATCTGTGGTAGAAAACTGGGAGCATCAAAATGGTTGTGAACAGTGGTTGGGGAAATCAGATGGGATGGGCAGCAGGAGTATCTTTTATTCTACTTTATACAATTCTGAACTTCTGAACACTATTTTTTTTTTTACCATATATTGGATATGTCATTGAAATAACACTAGTTTAAATTTTAAAAAAAAGTAAAATAAATGTGGATTCTAAGGCTTTTATTCTTGTAGTCTTTGGGTATTCAACAATATGGACAGTATTACGGGAAAATATTTTAAGCAAAAAAAGTAAGAAAAGATTTTGAATATGCATTACAAAATTGCTTCTGAATTTGTGTTTTAGTCATGACATTCAACTTTTACTGTGTCCTCTGTAGGCTTTTCAGATTTTCGTTTTTTAAATATGTTTGTGGACTGGAGAGAGTCATAGTATCCAGATGACTTTGTAAGGAGTAGGAAAATTCATTTCTAAAATTCAGTATAAAATGTATTTTTAAAATTTATGGTAAATCAGATTCCCCAATGCTCCAAAAAGTTTCATCTGTTTCCTTATAGAACATGGTCCATTCTCTGGACTTGTGGTTGTTTCTGTTTTGTTTCATTTTGTTTTTAAGGCGAATCTGTGAGGTTTTTGTCTGTTTTGATAACAGGATGTCATGCTTGTGATAAATACTTGCCTGAAAGAGATTTATAATGCACAAGCCCCTAAAATATTTAGACATTCTAAAATTGTAATTTGCAACCTCCCTGTTTCTTACCACTCTCCCCCCAACAAAAATTCAGAGAGATGTATTTAACAGATGCTGTGTTCTGTGGTGAATGTTATTGGCTATGTGGCTGAAAACTGTAATTAGCCATGCCTCACTGATTCATACATGAATCGTTTGGAGGTTTATTATTCCACAAGAATGTTAATGAACATGAATACAAAATACTCTGAGAGATTTTCTTTTTATCTTGGTAAAGTACAAATGGTAAGGGAAAAATAATCATTTAAAATAATTAATGAAAAAATACTCCATATATAACTAGATCCTTGATTTTTTGAATGGTAAATAAGACTGTATAATTTGTTGGAGCCTCTTCTCTATGAAACCCATAGTGACTTTACACACATCAATTAATAAAGCTTCAGGACCCCTACCAGGTAGGTTTTAATAAAACCCAGGAGTCCTAACTTTTCTGACCTTTGCTCTAGTTTCCAGCTAAGAAACTAGCTGACAAAGATGCTTTCACATCTTTGAAAACAGAATGGGCATGGAACCAACGTTCATAGTTCAGATGATATTTATGAGTAATGTTCTCCTATGAACCTAGTTGGAAATAAAAGTAATTTAGGGGAAATGATATTTCAGCACTGCCTTAATCTAGCAGGGATTTTCTTCATGAGAAAATTAAACCAAACACAAACTGGAAGTATGACTTAACTGGGCCGGCTTCTGCATTTAGGGTCACCAAAGCATACTGTAAATGGAAATCAGATTGCTTTAGAATCCAAGAACAAACTCTACTTTTGACCTTTAGAAAGCTCATGATGTATATGCCCACAAAATAAACAAAATAATTTCAAAGTAAATTCGTTGAGTGCACCTGACCTTTGAAACAGAGCAGATGATGTTAATCAGATTTGTACAACTTTAATCTAGCTCAGCCTCCATCTCTCCATGTAGTTTTTTAAATATCATAAAGAAGAGTCTCACAACAGGGAATCTCTCAAATCGGAATAGATTTAGAAATGGAACCAGATGTATGACCTTACCTCAAACAATGAAGTATAACTCGGACATGTAAGCAAGTGAGCATTATGACTATAACCCAATATAATGTGCTCCTGAGGAAAAGTGACTTTTTCAAAATATTAACTTAAGCACATTGTAGGCAGGTTTTCAATATTATGGTAAAATGTGTTTTGAGTCCTGATACTGTGTGAGGCACCTAGGGGGAAACTTTGAGTTGGAAATGACCTACATATTAGAAAAAGGTGTTCCATCTGACCACTGCAACTGGTTTTGTCCAGCCATAACATTTCTGCATTTGGGACTTCGAATGTCTGAGCCATGGTCTTTTTAGAATAGCCTATTAGGTAACTTGATAGACATATGCTTATTCCCAGCATCACCTCCTTTGGGTAACCAACCTGACCCCATTCCGCAGTAATCCTTCTCAATCTGAGTAGCTCAGATGGCACTGATCACATTTATTCCTTCCACCAAAGGGTAAGGTGAAGGTCACAGCGGGCGGGCAGGAGGAGGGGGAGTTGGGGAGAGCAGAGCGTGGTTCACAGAAAACGAGCTGGATCAAAGCACTCCAAGCTCTTTGGCCACATGATTGGTTCAGGGATGGGCACATGACCCAAGCTAAGCCATTCCCTTCAGGTGTTCTGTGAGAGAGACCAAAGGAGATGGTCCCTCCTTTTCTACGATAACAAGCTATAATGGTAGTGATGTGGGGCTGCTGGCTGCCCTGCCCACTTAGGAATTAAGTCAAACAGGGGCAAGCAGAGCTGAGGGATGAAAAGAAGAAAAGTGCCAGCTGGTATTGCATCACAGAATCCAATTTTGCCTAAAGCCACCCCTTAGATTTGCCAGTTCAATGAGCCTTTTCTTATTTAAGTTAATTTGAATTAGGGTTTTGTTACTTGCAGCCAAAGGAGTCATGGCTAATTCATAAAGTTCATTTAACAGATACACTCTTAAACTACCAGAATAAGAAAGTGAAATGAAAGGGATAATAGTCTTTCATTCACTTGTAACTTGGAGATTCTCAGAACCAGAGCCACGCCAGCCTCTGCTCGACCGGCATCAAAACTGTGCATGCAGCCCACTCCAGTCATTTGAGGACTTGAAGATGCTTAGCCTGGAAAAGAGAAGACAGGATATGCCTGCTGGGCTCAACCATGGGAAAGTCTATTTTGTGAAAAAGGGGTTGGACTCATTCAGTAGAATTAAAACTCAGACCAACAAGTGCTTGTCACTCAGAGAAATTTTCTATACGGTGTAATGGATAACTTTTCTAACAATGAAAGCCATCCTAGCAGACATAATGTGACCCTCTTCCAGCAACACCACTTCCACTGAGTGAGAGGTTAGACGAAATGACATGTGAGACGCCATCCAACTCTGATTCCTTGATTCAATCAAAGTACGGTCATGATGATGATATTTGTAATTTATCATAAATCATCTCAACCTTTCAACAAATCACAAATCAACACAAATCAATCATATAAAAGGAGGCACAGAGGATGGGAAGTGTCAGAAAAGATTTCCTACAGGGGATAATACTTGTACCATTTTAAATACAAATGCAACTTGGTTTATGTTACACCATGTTGAAAAACATTGCATTCAACTCTAATTCTTTAAAAAAAAAAAAAAAAACTATTTTCCCTATAATATCTTTAAATAATGTCTTTTAAAAAATGTAAATACACTTATAATGACAATATGATAAAGTGTACTATAAGCGAATACACATTTTCTCATGTCTTGGGTGTTTTTGTAAGCATATAGCTAGTAAGCATTAACACAGCGGTGTATACTAGACAATCTTAGCCAATGAATTTGAGTCCCCATTATTGCACACTATCCTTCACCTCTGAGTTGAGCGTATTCTATAAAACGGTTGACCCTTGAATGATGCAGGGGTTAAGGGCACCAACCCCCTGTGCAGTCAAAAATCCGAGTAAATTTGACTCCCCCAAAACTTAATTACTAATAGCCGACTGTTGACTGGAAGCCTTACCAACAAAAAAAATCAATTAACACATATTTTGTATGTTCTATGTTTCATGTACTGTATTCCTACAATAAACTAAGGTAGAGAAAAAGTAATGTTATCAAGAAAATCATAAGGAAGAGAAAATACATTTATAATAATGTACTGTATTTATCTAGGGAAAAAATCTGTGTGTAAGTGGACCCACGCAGTTCAAATTTACATTGTTCAAGGGTCAACTGTACATGTTTTTGCTTCTCTTTCTGCCATTATTTTGAGTACCGGCAATTTATTTTGTGTCCTCAAAAGCATTTTTGACACTCAATGCTTAACAATGCATAACAAAGTGAAAGCACCATGCTAGACACTAAACTGCAAGTTTTACAGAAGTTCAGGGTGCCTTCAAGAAGTGTTTAAGAAGACAGAATCAGGCAAATTGGAACCGAACAATATCTTTTGGCATTATGAAAGGCAGCATAAACACCACTGCAGCCAGGGACAGTCAACAAAAAATTGTATGGAAGTTACTTGGAAGAAATAATTTCTTCAGAAGGCACATCATGATATAGAGTTTTACAGAGAGCAGAAGTGTAGTTGCCATGTGAAGGACTAGAACACAACTCCATGGGGACAGTGGTAAGAAGACCCAGTATAGCACTGCTCACAGTAGCATTCCCATTTTTAGAAATGGAACACCCCATCCATCTCCTGCCTTCCCTCTACACAGGCTTTCCGAGTGCTGCCAACCAAGAGGGAAAGGCATTCAAGACAGAACACATACGAAAAGGAAAAGAATTGTAAAACAAGGCATTTTAGAGAACTGTAAGCAGTTTCATGTTACTGGAGAGGAGACTATGAGGGGGAAAGTAAGAAAATGAGACTGGAAATGTAGCCATATTAGGAAAGCGCTGATAAAACATTCTCTTACATGTAGGACTTGACCTGCTAAACAATGGGGAGCAAATGATTGGCTTTAGCATGCACGTGATATAATCAAATTTGAATTTTAGAGAAAAATCTCTCTAGAAGCACTGTGGAGGCTTAATTGGAGCTGGATATACTCCAAGAGGGAGATCAATGGGGAGGTCACTATTAACAATTAGATGATTTTTTCTGGCCTGTCAAATTACTAAATTAAAGTAGTAGTAGTGAACATGAGGCAAGATGGCGGAGGAGTAGGAGACCTGGATTTCGTCTCCTCTCAGGAATTCAGCTGGATAGGGATCAAACCATTCTGAACACCTATAAACTCAACAGGAGATCGAAGAAAAGAATAGCAACAACTCTCTGAACAGAAAAGCGACCACTTTCTGGAAGGTAGGACGTGCGGAGAAGTGAATCCGAGGCGATATTCGGGAGGATAGACGGCGGGGGAGGGGCCTCCGTCGGCCGCTTCTGGCAAGTGATAGAGCCGCGGAGCACAAAATCGGAACTTTTAGAAGTCTGCTCCGCTGAGGGACGTCACTCTGGTGGCGAAGTGGGGGGTGGAACCCTCGCGGGACAGTGTGGTCTCAGGACCCTCGGGGTCACAGAAAGACCGGGGGTGCCTGAGTGCGGCAGAGCTCCCAGGTATCGGAGCAGGGAAGCCGGCTGCAGAGACGGAGCCCAGGCGCGGGCTCTCAGCTCGGGGTTGCTATAAACCGTGATCCGCGGCACAGTCGGGCCACTGCTCCTCCAGCAGGGACCCAACAAGCGGCAGATCCGGGGAGACTCACCTTCTTCCCCCAGGAGGAGAGGTGCGGGAGCGCACCGCGGGGATCTGCTGGGTTTGGAGACTCCACCCGGGGTCGGGTGCCAGATAGAAAGGCACGGTCACAGGCCGGGTGAGCGTGGAGTGCGGCCGGAGACCGGGGACACGGGACTGACTGACTGCTTTTCTCTGGGGGCTCGCTGAGGAGCAGGACTCTGAGTTCTCGGCTCCTCCGGGGCGGAGACTGGGAGGCCGCCATTTTCACTCTCCGCCTCCAAAGCTGTACGGAAAGCTTGCAGGGAACAAAAGCTCCAGAGAGCAAACCCGAGCAGATTACGTAGCCCGGACCGGCAAGGGCGGGGCAATTTTGCCTCCGGCAAAGACATTTGGGAACCACGGCAACAGGCCCCTCCCCCAGAAGATCAGCGAGAACAGCCAGCCAAGACCAAGTTTACCGATCAATGAGAACGGCAGAACTCCAGCGCTAGGGGAATACTGCACATAGAATTCATGGCTTTTTTACCATGATTCTTTAGTCTTTCAAAGTTAATTAATTTTTTTAACTGTCTTTTTTTCTTTTTTCCTTTTTTCTTTTTTTTTGAATTTTTCTTTTTCCCTTTTTCAACCAACATCTTATCAATCCCTTTTTTAAAAAAAAAAACATTTTTATTTTTCATTTTTAAAGTCATATTCTATCCCTTCATAGTAGTTACCCGTATTTTTGGCATATATATATAAGTTGTTCTCTCTTTAAAATCTTGAGATAGTTTCTTCTAACAGATCAAAATATACTCTAAATCTCTAGTGTATGGTTTTTTTCTACTCCCCTGCCTGATCACATTCTCTCCCTTTTTTCTTTTCTTTTTTTTTTTTTTAATCCTATTCTTTCTTTTTTCAAACAGCTTATCAAATCCTTTTTAAAAATTTTTTATAATTTCCATCTTTACAGTCATATTCCATCCCTTCATCATATCAACCCTTATTTTTGTACATATATAAGTTTTACTTTCTTTAAAATTTTGGGAGGGACTTTCTTTTAACAGACCAAAATACACCCAAAATCTAGTGTGTGGCACTAATCTATAATCCAGCCTGATCATATTTGATCACATTCTGTTTTTGGTTTTGTTTTGTCCTGCTTTTGTTTCTTTTTATCTTTATCTTTTTCTTTTTTCTTTTTTTCTTTCTTTTTCTTTTTTCTCTCTTTCCCTTTCTTTTCCCACTGCTTCAGGTCTTTTCTGATTTGTTTAGAGTATATTTTCTGGGGACGTTGTTACCCTGCTAGCATTTTGTTCTCTCATTAATCTATTCTCCTCTGCACAAAATGACCAGACGGAAAAAATCACCTCAACAAAAAGAACAAGAGGTAGTACCGACTGCCAGGGACCTACTCAATACGGACATTAGTACGATGTCAGATCTAGAGTTCAGAATCATCACTTTAAAGATACTAGCTGGGCTTGAAAAAAACATGGAAGTTATTAGAGAAACCCTTTCTGGAGAAGTAAAAGAACTAAAATCTAACCAAGTAGAAATCAAAAAGGCTATCAATGAGGTGCAATCAAATATGGGGGCGCTAACTGCTAGGATAAATGAGGCAGAAGAAAGAATCAGTGAGATAGAAGACCAAATGATGGAAAATAAAGAAGCTGAGAAAAAGAGAGATAAACAACTACTGGATCACGAGGGCAGAATTCGAGAGATAAACGATACCGTAAGACGAAACAACATTAGAATAATTGGGATCCCAGAAGAAGAAGAAAGAGAGAGAGGGGCAGAAGGTATAATGGAGCAAATTATAGCAGAGAACTTCCCTAATTTGGGGAAGGAAACAGGCATCAAAATCCAGGAAGCACAGAGAACCCCTCTCAAAATCAATAAAAATAGGTCAACACCCCGACATCTAATAGTAAAACTTACGAGTCTCAGAGACAAAGAGAAAATCCTGAAAGCAGCTCGGGAGAAGAGATGTGTAACCTACAATGGTAGAAACATTAGATTGGCAACAGACTTATCCACAGAGACCTGGCAGGCCAGAAAGGACTGGCAGGACATATTCAGAGCACTAAATGAGAAAAATATGCAGCCAAGAATACTATATCCAGCTAGGCTGTCATTGAAAATTGAAGGAGAGATAAAAAGCTTCCAGGACAAACAAAAACTAAAGGAATTTGCAAACACGAAACCAGCCCTACAACAAATCTTGAAAGGGGTCCTCTAAGCAAAGAGAGAGCCTAAAAGCAACATAGACCAGAAAGGAACACAAACAATATACAGTAACAGTCACTTTACAGGCAATACAATGGCACTGAATTCCTATCTTTCAATAGTTACCCTGAATGTAAATGGGCTAAATACCCCAATCAAAAGACACAGGCTATCAGATTGGATTAAAAAACAAGACCCATCAATATGCTGTCTGCAAGAGACTCATTTTAGACACAAAGACACCCCCAGATTGAAAGTGAGGGGGTGGAAAACCATTTACCATGCTAATGGACACCAAAAGAAAGCTGGGGTGGCAATCCTTATATCAGACAAATTAGATTTTAAACCAAACACTGTAATAAGAGATGAGGAAGGACACTATATCATACTTAAAGGGTCTATCCAACAAGAAGATCTAACAATTGTAAATATCTATGCCCCTAACATGGGAGCAGCCAATTATATAAGGCAATTAATAACAAAAGCAAAGAAACACATCGACAACAATACAATAATAGTGGGGGACTTTAACACCCCCCTCACTGAAATGGACAGATCGTCTAAGCAAAAGATCAACAAGGAAATAAAGACTTTAAATGACACACTGGACCAAATGGACTTCACAGACATATTCAGAACATTCCATCCCAAAGCAACAGAATACACATTCTTCTCTAGTGCCCATGGAACATTCTCCAGAATAGATCACATCCTAGGTCATAAATCAGGTCTCAACCGGTACCAGAAGATTGGGATCATCCCCTGCATATTTTCAGACCACAATGCTTTGAAACTAGAACTCAATCACAAGAGGAAAGTTGGAAAGAACTCAAATACATGGAGGCTAAAGAGCATCCTACTGAAGAATGAATGGGTCAACCAGGAAATTAAAGAAGAATTTAAAAAATTCATGGAAACCAATGAAAATGAAAACACAACTATTCAAAATCTTTGGGATACAGCAAAGGCAGTCCTAAGAGGAAAGTATATAGCAATACAAGCCTTTCTCAAGAAACAAGAAAGGTCTCAAGTACACAACCTAACCCTACACCTAAAGGAGCTGGAGAAAGAACAGCAAATGAAGCCTAAACCCAGCAGGAGAAGAGAAATAATAAAGATCAGAGCAGAAATCAATGAAATAGAAACCAAAAGAACAGTAGAACAGATCAACGAAACTAGGAGCTGGTTCTTTGAAAGAATTAACAAGATTGATAAGCCCCTGTCCAGACTTATCAAAAAGAAAAGAGAAATGACCCAAATCAACAAAATCATGAATGAAAGAGGAGAAATCACAACCAACACCAAAGAAATACAAACAATTATAAGAACATATTATGAGCAACTCTATGCCAGCAAATTAGATAACCTGGAAGTAATGGATGCATTCCTAGAGATGTATCAACTACCAAAACTGAACCAGGAAGAAATAGAAAACCTGAACAGACCTATAACCACTAAGGAAATAGAAGCAGTCATCAAAAATCTCCCAAAACACAAAAGCCCAGGGCCAGATGGCTTCCCAGGGGAATTCTACCAAACATTTCAAGAAGAATTAATACCTATCCTTCTGAAACTGTTCCAAAAAATAGAAATGGAAGGAAAACTTCCAAACTCATTTTATGAGGCCAGCATTACCTTGATCCCAAAACCAGACAAAGACCCCATCAAAAAGGAGAATTACAGACCAATATCCCTGATGTACATGGATGCAAAAATTCTCACCAAAATACTAGCCAATAGGATCCAACAGTACATTAAAAGGATTATTCACCACAACCAAGTCGGATTTATCCCTGGGCTGCAAGGTTGGTTCAACATCCGCAAATCAATCAACGTGATACAATACATTAACAAAAGAAAGAACAAGAATCATATGATCCTCTCAATAGATGCAGAAAAAGCATTTGACAAAGTACAGCATCCTTTCTTGATCAAAACTCTTCAGAGTATAGGGATACAACAATACAATAATAACACCCCCCTCACTGAAAGAGACTCATTTTAGACACAAAGACACCCCCAGATTGAAAGTGAGGATCATTTTTGCCCTCAATATCATAAAAGCCATCTACGAAAAACCTACAGCGAATATCATTCTCAATGGGGAAAAACTGAGAGCTTTCCCCCTAAGGTCAGGAACGCGGCAGGGATGTCCACTATCGCCACTGCTATTCAACATAGTATTGGAAGTCCTAGCCACAGCAATCAGACAACAAAAAGAAATCAAAGGCATCCAAATTGGCAAAGAAGAAGTCAAACTCTCACTCTTTGCAGATGATATGATACTTTATGTGGAAAATCCCAAAGACTCCACCCCAAAACTGCTAGAACTCATACAGGAATTCAGTAAAGTGGCAGGATATAAAATCAATGCACAGAAGTCAGTGGCATTCCTATACACCAACAACAAGTCAGAAGAAAGAGAAATTAAGGAGTCGATCCCATTTACAATTGCACCCAAAACCATAAGATACCTAGGAATAAATCTAACCAAAGAGGCAAAGGATCTATACTCAGAAAACTATAAAATACTCATGAAAGAAATTGAGGAAGACACGAAGAAATGGAAAAACGTTCCATGCTCATGGATTGGAAGAACAAATATTGTGAAGATGTCAATCCTACCTAGAGCAATCTACACATTCAATGCAATCCCCATCAAAAGACCATCCACTTTCTTCAAAGAAATGGAACAAATAATCCTCAAATTTGTATGGAACCAGAAAAGATCCCGCATAGCCAGAGGAATGTTGAAAAAGAAAAGCAAAGCTGGCGGCATCACAATTCCGGACTTCCAGCTCTACTACAAAGCTGTCATCATCAAGACAGTATGGTACTGGCACAAAAACAGACACATAGATCAATGGAACAGAATAGAGAGCCCAGAAATGGACCCTCAACTCTATGGTCAACTAATCTTTGACAAAGCAGGAAAGAATGTCCAATGGAAAAAAGACAGTCTCTTCAACAAATGGTGTTGGGAAAATTGGACAGCCACATGCAGAAGAATGAAACTGGACCATTTCCTTACACCACACACAAAAATAGACTCCAAATGGTTGAAAGACCTCAATGTGAGACAGGAGTCCATCAAAATCCTAAAGGAGAACACAGGCAGCAACCTCTTCGACCTCAGCCGCAGCAACTTCTTCCTAGAAACATCACCAAAGGCAAGGGAAGCAAGGGCAAAAATGAACTATTGGGACTTCATCAAGATAAAAAGCTTTTGCAAAGCAAAGGAAACAGTCAACAAAACCAAAAGACAACTGACAGAATGGGAGAAGATATTTGCAAATGACATATCCGATAAAGGGCTAGTATCCAAAATCTATAAAGAACTCATCAAACTCAACACCAAAAGAACAAAGAATCCAATCAAGAAATGGGCAGAAGACATGAACAGACATTTTTCCAAAGAAGACATCCAAATGGCCAACAGACACATGAAAAAGTGTTCAATATCGCTCGGCATCAGGGAAATCCAAATCAAAACCTCAATGAGATACCACCTCACACCAGTCAGAATGGCTAAAATTAACAAGTCAGGAAATGACAGATGTTGGCGGGGATGCGGAGAAAGGGGAACCCTCCTACACTGTTGGTGGGAATGCAAGCTGGTGCAGCCACTCTGGAAAACAGTATGGAGGTTCCTCAAAAAGTTGAAAATAGAGCTACCATATGATCCAGCAATTGCACTACTGGGTATTTACCCCAAAGATACAAAAGTAGGGACCCGAAAGGCTACGTGCACCCCGATGTTTATAGCAGCAATGTCCACAATAGCCAAACTGTGGAAAGAGCCAAGATGTCCATCAACAGATGAATGGATAAAGAAGAAGTGGTATATATATACAATGGAATATTATGCAGCCATCAAAAGGAATGAGATCTTGCCATTTGCAACGACGTGGATGGAACTGGAGGGTATTATGCTGAGCGAAATAAGTCAAACAGAGAAAGACATGTATCATATGACCTCACTGATATGAGGAATTCTTAATCTCAGGAAACAAACTGAGGGTTGCTGGAGTGGGGGGTGGGGTGGGAGGGATGGGGTGACTGGGTGATGGACACTGGGGAGGGTATGTGTTCTGGTAAGCGCTGTGAATTGTGCAAGACTGTTGAATCTCAGATCTGTACCTCTGAAACAAATAATGCAATATATGTTAAGAAAGAAAAAAAGAAGAAGAATGTAACAGGAAGGGAAGAATGAAGGGGGGGAAATCGGAGGGGGAGAAGAACCATGAGAGACAATGGACTCTGAAAAACAAACTGAGGGTTCTAGAGGGGAGGGGGTTGGGAGGATGGGTTAGCCTGGTGATGGGTATTGAGGAGGGCACGTTCTGCATGGAGCACTGGGTGTTATGCACAAACAATGAATCATGGAACACTATATCTAAAACTAATGATGTAATGTATGGGGATTAACATAACAATAAAAAGTTAAATTAAAAAAAAAAAAAGTAGTAGTAGTAGTAGTAATACACATCCCCATGGTATAATAAATGGGTAAATTTCCCCAAAGCTATCTGCAATATGTAAATCAAGTAAGAGTTTTTGAAAGTTCAATACAAGGAGTTCATGTCCTTTGACCCAGTTATCCTATTTCTAGGAATCTACAGTAAGAGAATAGAGATGTAGACAAGTATTTACTTAGTGATATTCCTTCCTACAGCCTTATTTCTAAAAAATTAGAATTTTAATGTTCAGCAAAAAAAATAATGGTTAAATAAGTGAAATATGCCACTGCCATTTAAAATGTTTCTAAAAATATTCAATGACATGGAAAATTGCCCGAGGAATAATGTTAAATGAAAAAGTACAACACAAAATCAAACATACAGTCTTAGTCTTCACAAAGGTATATACATTTAAAAACTGGGAAATACATAAAAATGTAATTGCTGCCTATCCCCAAGTGGTGGAAATGTTAGTGATTTTTATTTTCACCTTTCTATCTTTCTGTATTTTTGATTTACTATCATAAACATGTATTACTCTTGCAAACAAGTATTAGGTTGAATCATCTGCAATTGCCTGCTGTGGACTGAATCTCATTATCAAAATTCATCTGTTAAAGCCCTAACACTCAATGTAATGATATTTAGAAACCAGACCTTTGAGAGATAATTAAATTTAGATGAAGTCATGAAGGTGGGGCTCTCCTGATGGGATCAGTACCCTTATAAGAAGAGGAAGAAACACCAGTTCTCTCTCTCTCTCTCCCTCTCTGCATGAGCCCAAAGAAGGGGTCATGTGAGCACAGTGAGATGGTGGCCATATATAAGCCAGGAAGAGATCCTTATCAGAATCTGACCATTGTAGCACTGATCATGGACTTCTAGCTACCAGAACAGTGAGAAAATAAATCTCTGTGGTATAAGCCACCCAGTCTATGGTACTTTTGTTAGGGTAGCCCAAGTTTACTAATACACTGCCAAAATTGACTCCAAAAATGACAATTCCATACAACTCAACCTACTTAAAAGAGAAATAAAATAAGAGACAATCATTGAAAATGCCCTTGCAATGGATGCTAAGGTCCAGAACTAAAGTAATAACAATAAGGATGAAAGATGCAAAGGATATTAAGATAGTATGTTTTATAACTCAGTAATTGATGGGATCAATAAGATAGTATTAGTAAATAAGAGTGAGCATCTAGATAATGAGTCCAAAGTTTTTACACTAAGAAAGTGGGTGATAACAATGGTCACTATTCAAGAGAAAACATATTTAGAAAAACCTCTTTGGTAGCTAGCCTCTTAGATGGTCCCCAATAATCCTTACCTCCTGCTACCCACAGCCTTGAGTATACATCCTTCCTCACGTATAGGTTGGTCAGGAATCTACCTCATGTATAACACTGCAGAAATGATGGTGCACCAACATCAGAGATGAGCACTCTGGAAGAAGCCAGCTACCATGTTGTGAGGGCACTCAGACAGCCTACGTAGAGGTCCACATGTTGAGAAACTGAGGCATCCAGCTAATAGCCAACAAGGAACTGAGGTCTGACAATGGCCACACAAGAGAGCTTACAGGCAGATGATCCAGCCCCAGTCAAGCCTTCAGATGACTGCAGCCTGAGCTAGCACTTGACTGTAACCTCATGGGGCACTCTGAGCCAAACCACCCCACTAAGCTGTGCCTGGACTCCTACCCACAAAAACTGTGAAATAATAAATGCTTATTATATTAAGCTGCTAAATTTTGAAGTAATTTGCTACAAAACAACAGAAAACTAATATAACCAGAGTTGATTAATTTGGTCATCTAAAGAGATAAATATTCCTTGAGGACAGGAGTCATGTCTTAATATTTAAAGCCTCTTGGTGCATGTAGTACATCGTCTATGTTCAATAAACATACTGCAAGCTAGAAAGGTAGAAAGGAGACTGGAAAAGCCGGCAACGTAGTTGGGACACCTCTTGGTGGGGACCTACTAAAAGATCATAAGATATAAACATTCAAGATAAGGATTTGTTTGAGAAAAAATGTGGTGAATGACTTTAGTGCTTGGTATTTCTTTAAGGATGTGTATTGCTTGTAAGTGTACTTTAACAACCTTATGTGCTTTAGAAGCCCATAAATCCCAAATGACTCCAAATTGTAGAGTTCTAAACCTGTAACTGATTTCCTCTTATAGAACAAACTGGAAATTGTGGGCCTAAAATTTTTTAACTATAGAAAGGTTTAGCAAGATATTTTTCTCCAAAATCATTTCAGTACTTTAGGTAATTTGGAGCCAGCAATTTTCGGCCAGCTTTTCCTTTTTACTTTGGACTACAGCCGACCTTGATTTAAAGCCCAGAGTTAGTGAAATTCAAATTTTTATAGGATATTTCACAAATTATACGTGATGCAATAGTCAGTTCAAGAAAATTCTATCTTTTGCACCGGGTCCATAACTGTTATTTATTGTTCTATAAACAATTGGTCCCATTAATGCCTGGACACATATTAGAACCAATGAGAAACAGAACGCAATGGACTAAATGTTTGTGTCCCCCCAAAATTTATATGTTGAAATCCGAACTCCCAATGTTATTCAGAAGTGGAGCCACTGGGAGGTAATTAGGTCATGAGGGTGGAGCCTTCATGAATGCAATGAGTGCCCTCATATAAGGGACTCCTGAGACCTCTCTAGCCCTCTCTTTCTGCCTGGGGGGATACAAGAAGTTGGCAGTCTGCAACCCAGAAGAAAGCCTCACTAGAACCCAACCATGTTGGCCCCTGATCTTAGACTTCTGGCCTCCAGAAATGTGTGATATAAATTTCTGTTATTTATAAGCCACCCTGTTTACGGTACTTTGTTATAGCAGCTGGAGCGAAGATAAAGAAGATGTAATAAAGAAAATCAGTCCATTTAAACTGAGCATACAGACAATGGTATCTGGTATCTATTTAGTCCGTTACTGAGATAATCCCAAATACACACACACACACACACACACACACACACACACCCCAGGTTTTATAAAGCCAGCTCATATTCTTTTCATCCCGGGGCTCAGTGAAAAATAGAAGGAATTTGTGAATCTCTGGAATACATTGTATGCCTGGTGAGAATGACAAGAAAAAGTCTGGGTGTTCTCTTCCGCGACCCCCTTATTGAAAAGTAAGGAAGGAAAATCTTGTTTTCTTGCCAAATGTAAACAAAAGTTCACATGAAACATTTATGTCTCTGGATAGAACCACAAAAACTGAGCAGAAAGAGGCAAGCAAGCCAAGGAGTGAATCCTCTGCTCATCTGAGGAGGTCCGGGATCTTGAAACTTTTTTCATTTATTACAGAGTTGAGTTCCATTTGTCATCCCCTCAACCACCCAACCCTCTTAGCTCTTGCTTCAAAGACTTCTTAATTAGGGACAGCAAATAAGAATTTCCCTTCCAGAGCATGACTGGTTTTTCTTTATTTTACATCATTTCATAATTCACTTTGATATTCCTTGTACTACTTCCATATAATTTGCAACTTTCAAACATTGGAAGATAGTTAGCATTACCATGTAGATTTCACTTAGCTAAATCATAGGCAGTTTTTACCACCTTTAAAAAGAAATGGCAAGAACATCCTTGACCTTGTATCTTGCTGTAATTAAGATATCATCTCCAATGTTTTCCTCTTGCAAATCAATACATAAAATATGAATTGATAGAACAAATTCATTCATACTGAAAAGCAAATAACAGCGTATTCCTCCTCATTCTGTTGCAAGCAAACAGCACCGATACCTGTGTGACGTTTAGAAAAACACTTGACCTTTCTATGCCTCTGCTCCCTAATCTGTACTCGGATAGTAGTTCTTACCCTTAGGACTGTTGTGAGGACTGAGATTATGTGGCTCTCTCCCAACAACAGACAGTGTTATGTGTAATATCTCCCAGGCATGAATAGAATTCTTTGGGCTTCCTTTTTCAAAGAGTTCACACTATTCCTTTGTGCTTCCTCACCTAAAACAAGCATTGTAAGAGGGTTTTATTGATTTATTTTTAGATTTTGGATTATAAGCAGCTACTGAGTTACAGCATCGCAAGACGCAATGGCCAACACTGTGAGAGGAGGTATGCAGGAATGTACATGTATGCACGCATGTGTAGCTATCTATCTATCTATGGATTCCACATTTGCATATATGCAAAACACCAATGGTGTGGTAAAGAAAGGCAGAGATATTTATACTGAAGCAGATGATTTGTATATTCACATATTTTGTTGTTCTGGTTGGAAGAAGGCATTTATTCACATGTACAACCATGGCCAAGAAAAAAATAATGCATATACACTGTCCTTTCCCTGCCAAAGTGACTAGTGCAGACAGTTCATTCCTTTGCCTCTTCTCTTTACGGGCTTACTCCCCACTTCTCCGAGAGAAAGCTTGAGCTTAATTCAGGTGAGGCCGAAGAATAAAATAAAAGAGCTCAGGCTCTGAAGCTCCTTTGATTTGCCTTTAAATACAATGTCTGCTCTGTTTAGCTCTAAAACCCTGGCTAGGTACTGAACTTCTCCGAGATCCGTTGACTCTTCAGCGAAAGGGGAATAATGAAACTAGCCAGCTCCATACAGTTGTAACGATGATCAAATGAGATAACATAGGGACAGCACTGTGCCCATCACACAGTAAGCACTTAACAAAATGGTGGTGGTGGTGCTTCTTGCATGAGTCAGGATGTAGGCTCTAGCTGCTACAGTGAATAACAAAGACTGAAACATAACAAAGGCAGAATTACATTTCTCTCCACTCAGAACTGATATGACAGCTCTGTGGTGTCAGGGACCCAGCTCTTTTTATCTCATTTTGCCATAATCAAGTGGTAGCTTCTATCTCTGAGTCCCGGATGGTTCTTCCAATGTCTGCCATCTTAACCTCAAAGGAAAAGTTGAAAGAGGTTGGGTAGTTATTTGTTCATTTGTTTTTCTGGCTGCGTATTTTTGTGTAATAAACCAAAAACATAGTGACATAAAACAGCAATTAATCATCTCTCATGATTTCTGTGTCGCAGGAACTCAGAAATGGCCCAGTCAGGATGGCTTGTCTCTGTCCCACAATGTCAGGGGCCTCATTTGGGAAGATTCAAAGGTTGAGGGTGACTCAGTGACTGAGGGCTGGAGCTAACTCTAAAGCTTCTTGACCCACACAGCTGATACTTGATGCCAGTTACCAGCTGGACCTCAGTTGAGGTTGTTAACCAGAACACCTAGCTCTGTCTTCTCCGTATGGTTGTTTGAGCCTCCTAACTGTACCATGCTGAGGTTCTAAGATAGAGTGACCCAATGAAAACTAGGTGGAAGCTTCATCACCATTTTATGACCTAGTTTCAAAGGCCAAATAGGGTCACTTCCATAGCAGTTGCAAACCTGCCCAGATTTCTGGAAGGGGGAGCATAAGCCCAACCCCTCAAAGGAAGAGTGTCAAAGTCACAGCATACAAAGATCATATGGGGTGAAAGACTGTAGTGGTCATTTTGGGGAAATAAAACCTGACACATGCAGCCTGTGATTGATATGGCAACTTTATCGTAGTAATTATTTGTTCATTCATATTTTCAATAGATATTTTTTGGGTGCCCCCAAAAAATATTTGAAGCTCCATTCTAGGTGGCAGGGATACATTGGAACAAAACCAAATCCCTGCCTTCGTGGTCACTACATTCTAGCTGGGGAGACAGACAATAAACAAACACAGGTATTTCCCGCTTTGCAGAAGTTCACATTACGCCACCTCGCCCTTACTAAAGACCTACTCTAGTACCTGTTCTCGTCAACCAAAAGAAATCTGAAGAGGGGATTTTCACTTTAATGAAAAAAAGATGAAAAGCAAAACTAGTGTTCAGCATTTCTGTTGCAGGAAGAACAAGAGAGCTGCTCTAGAAACAGTGCACACCCTTGCAGCAAGTGACCCACCAAGCTCCTTCCCCAAGAACTACACTCAGCATCTCAGATCAAGCCGCTAGAGCTTGGAACTGTGTCTGTGAGCATCTGTCCTTTATCTCCATTTACTCTGTGTATCCATTAGCAAGATGTATCTTAAGATATTAGAAAAGCCTAAGAGAGGCTATTTTGGGGTTCTGGGAACACCCCAAAAATTTTCCATAAAAGTTAATGGTAATTGCTTCTCCACTTTACACCATTGAGGTTTATGAAAGGTTTCATAGGAACGCTCCACTTTCAGGTAGTGGGAGAAACCTGCATATCATACACCCTTGGGTAGTGATGAAACACTGAAGAAATGAAAGCAGAATAAGGGCACAGCATGTAAATGTTATTTAGATAGCATGGTTTGGGGGGGTTGTTTGTTTTGTTTTGTTTTGTTTTGTTTTTAAAGGGCTTTCTTGGGAATGCAAGCTGGTGCAGCCATTCTGGAAAACAGAATGGAGGTTCCTCAAAAAGTTGAAAATAGAGCTACCCTACAACCGAGCAATTGCACTACCAGATATTTACCGCAAAGATACAAATGTAGTGATCCAAAGGGGCACTTTCACCCCAGTGTTTACAGCAGCAATGTACACAATAGCCGAACTATGGAAAGAGTGCAGATGTCCATCGACAGATGAATGGATAAAGAAGATGTGGTGTATATATATATATAGAATGGAACATTACTCAGCCATCAAAAAATTGAATTTTTGCCATTTGCAATGATGTGGATGGAACTAGAGGGTATTATGCTAAGCGAAGTAAGTCAATCAGAGAAAGACAATTATATGATCTCATTCGTGGAATTTAAGAAACAAAACAGGATCATAGGGAAAGAGAGGAAAAAGTAAAACAAGGCGAAATCAGAGAGGGAGACAAACCATAAGAGACTCTTAATCATAGGAAACAAACTGAGGGCTTCTGGAGGGGAGGAGGATGGGGGATGGGGTGACTGGGGGATGCGCATTAGAGGGCACGTGATGTAATGAGCACTGGGTATTATACAAGACTGATGAATCACTAAATTCTACCTCTGAAACCAATAATACAGTATACGTTAATTAACTGAATTTAAATTTTTAAAAAAGAGGAAAAAATAAAAAGGGCTTTCTGAGGAGGTGATGTCAACAGAGACTTCAGTGGTGGTGTGGACCAGCCATACAAGCTGAGAAGAGAGCATTCTAGGCAGAGATTGGCTGAATAAAGGTCTGAGGTGGAATGTACTTGGCTTGTTCGCGGTACAGCAATAAACACTTGAGACAAGGTCGTGGAGATGCTGTAGACAGGAGTCAAGAGTCTGCCCAAAAGAACTTTAGGCCAACATAATGAGCCTGGATTTTATTCAGTGTTTTTAAAGCAAGAAGAGTAATGAAACCTATAGACAGATGATAGATAGATAGATGATAGATAGATAGATAATAGATAATTTGTCTGGTTTCTTAAAGATCATTCTGGCCACTATGTAAGAGGGTAAGAGTGAAAGCAGAGGTTATTCCAGTAGCCCAGGCAATATAGAGGAGAATAACCCTGGCGATGGAGAGAAAGAGCCAGATTTGGAATCTGTTTGGAAGGTCGGGGCAACAAGACCCACTGCCAATTTGGATATGGGGCATGAAGGAAAGAGGGACATAGAGGATGACTGCTGGGTTTGAGGCTCTGGTTTGAAAGGAAGTCTCTCCGGCATCCCAAAGCTAAAGATAGTACCATGCTGTGGTTCGGATGCCCCGACAGAGACTCAGGGTCAAAGCGTAAAGACTGTGACACCCCAGCAATGACCTCAAATTCCTCTCATTCCTACCGCCTGAGGGCAGAACCAGCCCCACACCCTGAGATTTAGCTCGCAGGGGGATTACCCTTCTCAGATGAGGAAAGCAGTAAGCTCAGAGCGGACCAGGAATGGGGAAGGTTATTTTTGCAAGTAGAGGGAGCACAAAAGGATTAGGAGCTCCCAGAGCAAAGCACTGTGGAGCCCAGAGGAAATCAGGCCTGGTAATTCCCTAGGAATCGTGGCCTTTGTTTCATTTATGCCAGGCACCCAGTGGGCATTGCCTAAATACCAGTGACTACAAAAATGATGTTGACTGGGCAGCTCTGCCACTCATTGGGCCAATTATTTATGATCGTTCAGCTGATTTCCCACTCTGGTAATAATCTTCAATTTTACTGCAAACACAATTAGGGCACACTAATGCAAATGCTTTAGCACCACAAAAATAGATCTTACCTCCCACTGGATGCCTTTATGCACTGAATTTGTGGCTAAGAGACCCATTATCAAAGTCCCAGGCAGGGATCCCCTGCCTGCAGATGAAGGCAGTGTCGGAATAGTCAATAGACCCAGGTCAGTCCTACCAGTGTAGGATGGAGTCTACATTTTCCCTCTTAGCAATCTTAGTCCACTTGTTTCTCCCCTAGCATTTTATTATAACGTCCTAACATATATATTTTTTTCATTTCAAAAACTGAATCTCAATTGATCCAGAATGGCAATCTTCTCTCTATTTTTACTTGCTCTCTCATGCACTCACTCTCTCCCTTACGTTTCACACTCAAGTCAAACTGAGAAGAAAAAGTTTGAAATTACATGCCTTTTCAAAGTCATACAATGGAAACTTTTTTCTTTAGAATGTCTATTTTTTCCTTTCTAGATTTTTCCCTAGTGTTTATTTCTCAATATGATTATGGAATGTTGTTTCTAGGTGTCAAAAAAATTTGCAACTTAGATCCTACATATATCACCACTACCCTTCTCCACCAATCCCAGCTGATGGAAAACAAATGAGACAAGTGCAAATCTGAAGTAAATAGTAAGGACAGACTGGCTTCCCTTTGTGTTACATTGCACCCACCAACCTCCACTCCAATCCCCTTAATTAACACATAACCAGGGAGGGCAATAATAATGATCCCAGAACATGTGTCAAACAGGAAAAGAACTGTGAATTCTCTAAATCATAATATCCAGGACCAAATGAAAAAACAGTGGAAATAATCCAAACACCCTCCATTAGCACAGTTAATCAATATTTGATTTATATCTCTTTGAGACATTTAAACCATAGATCTTTTTCCCTACCTTAGAGATCTCTCAAAGACAACTTTGCCAAGCCACCCTATGTGTGACAGATAATCTCAAATCTTTTTCCTGGATGTAATGGTCTAAGCCTTTTTTTTTCCCCTTGGGGCTTCACTTGCCCTCACTTCACTGTTTTAGTTTTATTTTTAGGTCAACAATAAAGGAACATCTTGTCTCATTAAATTTTATTTATTAAATATTTGTAAGTGAATAAATAACTTATTGATTCTCTAGTCTTAGAGAATGAAAACTTAGTTGTTTTTCCAAATTGAAACTCTAGCCCTTACCATCCTACTTTCCTGCTACAAGTAACTCTTATCAGTTCTACTAAACACTCATTGCCCTCTAAACCCTAAATATCACTTCACTTATTAGTCACATGACAAAGTAACAGTAAACTAAAAGAGCAAACATAAAGCATCAAACTTTCCATAGACTGTTACACTTTTAAAATATGTCCACAATGTTTTGATATTCCTCCTTAGAGTGTGAACTGGATTTAGTGACTGACTTTCAACAAGCGAGATACTCAGAAGTGTTTGTGTGTGACTTTCAAGATTAAGGCATGAAAGTCAATGCAGCTTCCATCTTGCTCTCTCTGGATCACTTTCTCTGGGGGAGCCCAGCTGCCATGTCATAAAAACACTCAAACAGCCCTTTGGAGAGGTCCAAATGACAAGGAAGGATTTCTGCCAACAACCATGTAAATGAACCATCCTGGAAGTGAATCTTCCAGCCACAGTCAAGCTTTCAAATGACCGCTGCCCTGGCTGATGTCTTCATTAAAATGTCATGAGAGATCCTGAGCCAGAGCCACCCAGTAAAGCTGCTCGCTAATCTCCAACCCACAGACACTGGGAGATAATAAATGTTGGTTGTTTTAAGTTGATACATTTTGGGATAATTTGTTATGCAGCAATAGATGACAAATATACTGATTATTTCATAGATGTATTACCCTCTTCTCTATTTGAACTTATGGTATTGACTGTTATCTTACACTTACACCTCTGTAGGCCCTTCTAATCATGGCAGTTGATTATTACACAGGATATCTGCATGTTTAATTGACTCAAAAATATATGGCAGGGGCGCCTGGCTGGCTCAGTTGGAACAGCATGCAGCTCTTGATCTCTGGGTTGTGAGTCTGAGCCCCACATTGGGTGTAGAGATTACTTAAAAAGAAAATTAAAAAATATATATATATATGGCAATCTGTGTATTTTAAAAAAGTAAAATATTTTTTAAAGGGTCATCTCTCTGATGGAAAATACTTATATTAATAGCAACCATAATTTCTTGACTATATGTGTGAAACAATTGTATTATATTCATATATGATAGTATATATAATTATGCAGTATAAACTACTTTATATTTACATACTGTGCCACATATAATTATATTTATTATGTTATATTATAAAATTATTTCACTTTGCACTTATCACAGATGTTGCAATTGACATCTATAGCCCCATTTTATGGAGGAGAAAAGTAAACCTCAGAGAAGTTGAGTAACTCATTAATAAATGGCAAAGTTAGAACTCAAAACCATATCTTGGAAGACTGAATTTTGTGCTCTTCCTATGTGACCACAAAAGATTCATTTTTAAGAATTTCCACCCGAAAGAATAATCCAGTAAACATATGTGAACTTTGAACTTAAACATGGATCTTATCAAAGTATCTCACAATTCTCTGATAACATAGTAATCAAGAACCTAAATTGTTATATCACTGTCTTCATTCATTTAGGTTATTTCTGCATCCTTGTTAACACATTAGAATATATCAAACTGATGTGAAAACCATTCATCTCAGCTATACCCCAAATTTTCCCCCTGTGGTGAAATTCTTTTACATTATAATGACTTTCCTGGTACCATTGCTTACCAATTTCATTCTCTATTACTCTCACATAGGCTATAAAAATCTTAGCAAGTTGTCTGGAAAAATTAATTCAAACATCTATATCATTAAAGGTAAAATAATGTTCTATTAAAAAAATCTGTCTCAATTTCTGAAATAAGCTATGTGAAAATGTACTCAAGCTTAGCCTCAATAGATTTTTTTTCACCATTAAAGTGATCTTTCAGATAATTAGGTCAAAACAATGCAATAAAAATTGAGATTATTGTTAAAAAATTTTTTTCTCAAGCTACTATAACTGTTTTTCACATCAAGTCTGACAATTAGCAATGGTTTCCTACATTCAAAGGTGAACGAATTTCTCTAATTTCTAGCAGTGACCCAAAATGAATTATTTCTGGAAAATTATTATTGTTTGTTTCTCTAACTTCACAGTTCATAATTCAGTTAAAGACTAAAAGGATTTTTAAATTTCTCAAGAATGGGTCTCATTGTTTTACATTATTATTGATATGATCCTTCATAGTAACATATTTTTTCCTTTTGACACTCAAGACTGTTGAATTTGTTGAAAGACAGAAGGCTTAAGAAACACATTAATCTGTTTTTCTAAAAAACAGAACTCCTATAAGTCTCCTCTTAAAATATGCGTAATAGAAAAGTATATCTGTAGCATTTCTGGAAAATAAAAAATGCTCCCAATTCAGCTGTTAGGCAATTTCTTCTACTGTTTTCATTACTAAAGAACTTAAGATCAAACCAAGATCAAACTGAGAATTATTACATAGTAAATCCCTCTACCTTTTTATTTGCAATTGGTCTTTGAAGGACACTCACCATCTTATATCTTGCCATGGAATTACTTATGCAAATGCCTTATTTTCTTCTCCAGTACATTATAATTTGTGTATAACTAGGGCTGTTCTTTCAAATGTTTGGATCTTTTTCAGGCCCTAACTGAACCTCTCAAATTAACTACCTCTCAAATTAAGATCTTTTATGGGGCTTTTAGCCCTATAGGATTTCAGACACAATGCTAACAAAGAAATAATGGCTTTGGTCTCTATATGGAACTTTTGAAATTTTCCACTTATTCATCCATTCTTCAAAAGTATCTATGACAGGTTAAATTATTGGTTCCAACTCTTCACTCTCCTGTGATTATAATTATGTGCATAATTTTACATTTCTCTCCCATTTTGAATAAAACATACTTCTCTGCCTTGGTGACATCAGACTTGGTCGTTGACATACCTGCTTTGGTCAAGGAAATGTTAAAGGAGGCCACAGATGTGCTTGCATGGGTTGTCTTGCCTCTTACATTCTTGTTATCCATTATGAGAGCAACATTCTACAGCTACCTGCTGGTTCAAATCGGGGGGAGATGAGAGAAATGAGGAGAAAATCTGGACTCAACACGTAGATTGTAAAAAGGTCAGCTGATGCAACAGAAGCACAGTAGAATCATAGTCAATGGTAGATTCATGAGCAAAACAAGATTAAATGCTTGGTATGGTGAGGCACTGAGATTTAAGGTAGTTTGTTACACAGTGTTATTGTAGTGATAGCTGTCCATTACAGTGTCCTCCCATTAGTCCTCCTGTCTTTGTTGAGAAGATTAAATGAGATAATACACTCAATTACTCGTAAATATTGGTTGCTGTTATTCTGCTTAGCTCAGCAAATGGATATAAACTATTCGTTGACCTTTGAACAACACAGGTTTGGACTGCATGGGTCCACTTACACAAAGATTTTTTTTTCGATAAATACAGTATAATACTATAAATGTATTTTTTCTTCCCCGTGATTTTAATAGCATTTTCTTATCACAAGCTTACTTTATTATATATAATATGTAATATTATATATATAACATCTATTATATACTATACATAATATATATAATAGAATATAATACACATAACATACAAAATATATGTTAGTCAACTGTGTTATCGGTAAGGATTCCAGTCAATAGCAAGATATTAATAGTTAAGTTATCGGGAAATCAAAGTTATATGTGGATTTTCAACTGTGCGGGCGTTTGACACCCCTAACCCCCATGTTGTTCAAGGATCAACTGTAAATAGAGAGATACAAGACCCCAAATGTGCAAAAATATATTTCCAACTGTTCTGCTATAGTAGTACCATCCACTCATACTTACAATACAATGTAGTGCACGGCACAGTTGACTTCAGAGACATACGAATTTCATTACAGGAAAATTAGAATGTAGTACAGAAAAAAAGCTAAGTCCAACCTCAACTGCTAAGAAGTAACTTTCTTGAAATCACAGGCAAACACATTTTGTAGGGGAGATAAGAGGGTAAAATGTGGGGCATTGAAAAGACTCATTTAATTATTAATTCAGCTTTGAAAACTATTTACAAAAAAAACAAAGAGTTGATTTCTATCCCAGCTGTCCACAAAGATTTATCTCTATAGTTAGCATTATTTTAGTAGCAAAAATGTTGGAAACAACATAAATGTATAACAATAGGGAGTTAATTAAACTTTGACACAAACATGCAGAGGGATGGTATGAAATTATATAACTTTCCTGTTGTAAAAAAAAATGTTGCATGATATGAAAGCATGCCCATTATATATCACTTAGGTGAAAAAGAAAGAATTATAAAATGATATTTGCAGCTTGACTTCATATTTTTTAAAACATACACTTAAAATGTGAAAAAATACTTATGCTTATGAATTTATTAGAAGTATAAATTAAAACTACATCAAAAGCCATTTTCATGTATTAGATTACCAAAGACCCAAAGTTCAATAACACATCATATGGTGAGGGGGGAAGGGAGAAGGTATGCTCCTCCATTGCTCGGCAGAGTTGTCAGCGCAACTTTTATGGAGGGTAACTTGGCAACATCTATAAAAACCACAAATGAACATAACCTTTTATTCAGCTATTCAAATTCTTGAAATTTATCCCTGAATATACTATGAGTAAAATGACATATAAACAGGTGTTATGGGTCTAACTGTGTCCTCCTCAAAATTCCTATGTTAAAGTCCTAAACCCCAGTACCTCAGGATGTGACCTTATTTGGAGATGGAGTCTTTACGAGATAATCAAGTCATAATGAGATCATTAGGGTGGACCCTAATCCAAGATGACCGGTGTCCTTGTATAAAGGGGAAATCTGAACACAGAGGCACACACATGGAGGGCAGATGAAGTGAAGAGACATAGGGAAAAGATGGACATCGAGAAGCCATGAAGAGAGGAGGACTGGAACAGATCTTTCCTCACAGCCCTCAAATGGAACCAATGCTGTTGACACTTCAATTTTAGATTTCTAGCCTCAGAACTGTAAGACAAGGCATAGAACAGTCTGAATATTAAGCCACCATTTGGGTGGGGGTAAAAAGGAAGAAAACATACATATAATTATTTGAATCTACTTAAAATATCTCTGCAAGAAGAAAGAATAGAGAAGAGTAGGAGCCTCTATAAAAGGGAACTGGACAGCTGAAGTTCTAAAGGAGGAAGATTTTTTTTTAATCCATTAGCATAAGTATTTTTTCACATTTTAAGTGTATGTTTTTAGTCTGCTTAGAGCTAGTAATTTTTTGAATTTTGAACTATGAGACTGTATTACTTATTTGGATATAATCCATAAGTCTGTGTGTGAATGTATATCCATACATTAGAGAAATTCATTGAAAGGATATAAAAAAACAACATTCGGGCAATGAGATAAGAGGTTGTTGTTTCTATTCTTGCCTCCTTTTTGCTTAAAGTATTACCCTGGCGATTAGAAAAATCACTATGTTTTTAAAATAGTAGGTCATTCTCAAAATAGGACTGTTTTGTTTTGCTTTGCTTTTTAACCAACATGGTAGCAGGAAGTACATTAATAGGACTTCAGGAAGAATCTACCAGCCATATTTTGGCCTGAGGAACAGAAAAATAATTGGAATATTGGGTAATTTTTATAGTTATCGTAAATTAACTTCCACTTGTACCAAGTCAAGAATTATTTTCTTTCAACAGGTACAAATGCAACAACATAGTTTAATTCACTTGCTCAAAATATAAAACCCATCATTCATTAGGATGTCATTAAAACAAAATCTACATGTGTCTGCTCTGAGATTTAGTCTGCTTAGAGCTAGTAATAGTCCGCCACTATAATTGTGAAGAAGCAGGTGCCATACCATCATATGTAGAGTAGCATTAACAAAGTGTATCATATCTGCAAGACTGTCTCTCCAAGGAGAGAAATTAAATTGAGGGCAGACAGTTGAGCCCTTTATCAGTTTATTAATGAAGTAGCAACCTCTTCTGTATAATAGATAACACCACAGGGCCAACCAAGCTAAAGCCAGCAGTGATACTATTGTACTTGAAGCGAAACCGCTCCTATAGGCATGCTGTAAGATAAACCAGGAAAAAGAAAGCCCTGAATAATGTGAATTTTAATGTTGACTTTGAAAAGATTTCATTTTTCTATAGGATAATCTAGGTCAGCAATAGACCTTTACAGATTTGCTAGTATTAAAGGTCTATAGAAGGAATTTGCTTATAAAAAAAAAAAAGACTGAACAATCTGTATTCTCTTGATTTTACAAAGCAGACAACATATCATTCATGACCTCATATTTATCTTTAATATGTGGCTATTCAAGAACGAGGTAGTTCAAACGGGTTTTTCACTTGCTAGGTTAAAAATAAAATCTTGTCAAACTCAGTAGAGAATTTAGAGAGCGCTAGGTAAGATTGGTTTTGCATTACAGGTGGATTTAACATCCCAATTTCTTGAGTCAGATCCAAATGCTTCTCAGTTCTTCCTCTCCTCCTACAGAAGTTGGGATAAAATTCTTGGCTCTGCATCAGGAGGGAAATAATACATTGCTATTTGATGCTGGGCCTGAATGAGGAACACTGAGGCAAAATCATGTCTCCATAACTCCCAGTATTACGAAGAATGTTGAAGTTTCTGGATAGTGGATACTCCAAAAATTACCTTGGGCAACAAGAGGAAGATATTTCCACATGCCCACTGGGGACCCTTTGTGATGATTTAAAGCATGCGTACAACTTTTTTACCACTCCTCCCTTGAGAGATGGGGGTTTGTGTCCCCTCTCTCTGAATCTGGACTGGTCTTAGTGACTTGTAACCACAAGAATGCTGTGAAAGGAAGGCTACATAATCCTGAAGCTATGTCAGAAAAAGCCATGTAGCTTCTGCTTTGTTCTTTTGGGATGCTCAAAGCCAAGTGCCGTGTAAGAGATCTGACTGCCCTGAGACCACCATGCTGAAGATGCCATGTGTAGGTGAGCCCCAGCCAATAGTTAACATAACTGCAGCCATGTGAGTAAGCCATCTTGGATGTCCTGCCCACATTATCTACAGCTCCAGCCAACACCTGACTGTAACCTCATGAGAGAACCCAAGTAAGAACTGTACAACTCAGTCCTTCCCCATTTCCTGACCTACTTGGTAGTGAGTAAAATTAGGCGGGTATTTTAAGCTACTCAGTTTTGGGACAGTTTGTTACAATGCAATAATAATCAGAGCACTCCTTTACACAAATTATGAAAAAAAAAATAGATAATGCTTCAGCTTTTTAATGTCTACAAAATCTAGAATCAGCAACCAGGCTTTGCTCCTTAAAAAGCATTTGGTATTTTTCCAACCTGCTCAGATACTTTCTGGGCTCTCAGTATTCCACTGATACTCAAATCTAGAGCATAGATGGGGCTAGAAGAGATTGGGCTGAGATGCCAATAACTTCAAGAACAATTGTTGGTCTCATTTACCAGCCAATACAATTGATTATTCATGAAAGCTGAACAAATGCTACTTTAGTGAGAAATCAGCCCAGAGGAAGCCATTGTTCATGCTATGCTCAAGGGTCTAAGAATATTGACCACACAGAAATATCTCACTTGAGCATAGACATTATGCTCATGTCTTTTCTTAACCCCTACACATTTTCATTCTCTACCTATATTATTCAAGGTCAGAATAAAGTTGGGATGTGTTTTTTATTTGTTTGTTTATTTTTTGTTTTGTATTGGCCCCAAAGCACAATAACCTCAAAGGCTAATAACACGGGGCACATCTAGAGATGTCAGGATTTATGAAAAAACTTAGTTAATGGCCCATGGTTCATCCATATAACTGATTGTTGCGGGACACTTAAAGCCCCAAACCTAAATTTATCCTGCATAAAAGTGGGATGGTTAGATAGATTCAATGAGCTTCAGTTCTCACTTGATTTGCTAATGAAGCCAAGAACTTCCTGAGATGGGTGAGCATTTTCAAATGATAAATGACAAAGCACCTTGACCCATCCATTTAGATAACCTCCATACGCGTTAGGATGAACTCAGGCAAAACAGACTGACTGGATTTCACAGTTCTGGGTCCAGTTCACTTGTGACATTTGTCCCATCATAATGATAAATTCTCAAGCAGATAAGTAGGGGAGCTGTACCTGTCTCTCAGCTAAGAAAGGATTTTAAGATTTGCCCTGAGTTGTAATATTCTGTATGAATGATGCACCACTTCAAAGATGTTCTGTTGCAAAGAAAATTCAGATTTCTTCCTTACAGACATTTTAATGATTTTGAATCACCTAACCTCTTCCTAGATCACTTTCTCTATATATTAAGTGAAATTCGAGTTAACTGGTTAAAGAGGTTATTCAAAAGAAGAGGTTAATCAAAATGATGAATCAGTTTGGGTAGTTGGGGACTTTCAAATAAAGAGCCCTATATGATATCTATTATATGCTCATTACCCTTAATTAAATGAGTCATTTACTGCATGTATATTCTATGGCCCATGATGGTTGATGCTAGGTGGATATAAACTGTGTTTTCCTGACCAGCATCCACTTCCTCTTATTCTGGCAATAGGGCCCACATTTTCATCTGGGAAAATTACTCTTTCTTCATTCATAGGCCCTACATTTGTGTAAGGCAGACCCCACCCCACTCCCATTTCCAAGTGTGGGTACAGGATCCAGATCTTGCCAAACAGAACATTTTAAGAAGGGAGTGAGGGAATCACAAGTGGTGGGTGATGAAGAAACAGTTCATTCAAAGGACTCAACACGGGTGAGCACAAGATGAATTCCACGGAGTACGGAGTTCAGAGGAGGAAGTGGGAAACTGTGAGGGATAGGGGCATTGGATGCTTGCTGAGGAGTTTGGAAGTCTTCCTGCGAGTCATCTGAGGGCTTCAGGCAGGGAAGATAGGAGATCACATTTATGTTTTTACATAGTAATCCAGTCTGCATTGTACAGCATGAATTTTAGAGGCCCAGGATGGAATCAGGGAGATAGTTGGGGAGATGGTTATAGGAATCTCAGCATGTGATAATTGTGTCCTGAACCAAGGCTGTGATAATATGGATGGTGAGAAGAAATGCTAAGGAGGTGAAACCTGATTTCTGATTGACTGGGGATAGGAGGAAGGGGGAGGGAGAGAAAGACACAAGTTGTTTACTTACAAACCCTGTGTTATGTTGTAAACATCTTGGGGTAAGATCCGCGTATGACTCACTTCAGTATCTCTCACTAAGGGAGACCTGGTTTGAATCCAATATAGTGAGACGGTTAAGAGCCCAGATCCCAAAGTCAAACAGCCTATGTTTGAGTCCCAGCAGGGCCATTTACTAGCTGTGTGACTTATGCACCGAAGCAGGCCTTTGGGGTCTCAGTTTCCTTACCTGCAAAATGGAGGAAATGCCTAGACCTACCTCACAGAGTTGTTGTAAGTATTAAATAAGCCATTCCAGGGGCGCCTGGGTGGCTCAGTCATTAAGCGTCTGCCTTCGGCTCAGGTCATGATCCCAGGATCCTGGGATCGAGCCCCGCATCGGGCTCCCTGCTCTGCGGGAAGCCTGCTTCTCCGTCTCCCACTCCCCCTGCTTGTGTTCCCTCTCTCGCTGTGTCTCTCTCTGTCAAATAAATAAATAAAATCTTAAAAAAAAAAAAAAAGCCATTCCATGTATAATACCTAAGATAGTTCTAGAACAGAGCAAGTACTACATAAGTGTTAGCTATTATAATTCATATAGCATACTCTCAATAGATATTATAATAAGCAATTGACACTCCCCCCAAAACATATATATTCCAGGGGCAAGTACGATGTCTTTCTGACATAATTTATCTTGGCTATCTGTTCCTTGGTGTTGAAATTAAGAAACGTTACAAGCTACTTTCTGTTTAAAAAAAAAAAGATATATTATAAAAAAAAAGATATATTATAACAATATTTTAACAAGAAGAAAAACCTGACAGAATAAAAAATAACTGTTAACAGGCTCGAGTCAAATTGGGAAAAGCCGGTGCCAAAAGGCAAAACCTGAAGCACATGCTATTTAATATCTTTATTAATGATCTGAAGTGCAAAATAAATTGTACATTACTCTTATTTGCAGAAAATCATACACAGCGAAAAAATAGATCAACAGCACAGAATAATCTAGAGACCTTGGAGAGGCACACAAGTTTAAGTGTGATGAGTTCAATTTACAAGAACATAAAACAATGCACTTTGGGAAAAATACTCTGAAGCACAAACATAAACTGAGAATTCTTCTAAAGAGTGAAAGGCTTAAGAGGATTTGGGGGTGATAGTCGATAACAAATTCACAAGAGTTTACAATGTGCTGCTAGTAGCAAAAAAAAAAAAAAAAAAAAAAAAAAGGCAGAGAGGTAAATGTCCTAGAAGAGGAGCAATACAAAATTACTGGTACTGAGTGAACAGAATAATACCTGTGGTAATCTAAATTATTCCAAGTCACCCTATGATTTTCCAATTTCTGCTCTAGGAAAGTACCTAGCAATATCTATCTCACTATGAAAATGTGCCTCTTTATCTCTGCACTCCTAAAATAACGAGGAAACACAAGAAATAAGTGGAAATAAATAGGACTCTTTTCATGGTGAAAAGAGGGTTCCCAAATAAAAAATTGCCCTTTAGGATTTTGGGTGAACAATAATACAGCACTGTTAGAAGCTAGTTAACTTTTAAAAAGATAACAGTTATTACAGATGTCAGGCTTTGCCACAGTTATCTGTAAGGGAACAGAGAAAAAATACATTGTGTTCCTTCATTTACTCATTCAGCAAAATTTATTGAGAAGTAATATAAAGAATAATGAAATCAGGGCACCTGGGTGGCTCAATCATTAAGCATCTGCCTTCTGCTCAAGTCGTGATCCCAGGGTCCTGGGATCGAGCGCCGCATCAGGCTCCCTGCTCCACGGGAAGCCTAGTTCTCCCTCTCCCACTCCCCCTGCTTGTGTTCCCTCTCTCTCTTGTCAAATAAATAAATAAAATTAAAAAAAAAAAAAAGAATAATGAAACCAGGTGTTGTGCAATGCCTAGAGATGCAAAAACGGATGGGGTATAATTCCCCTGCAGGAAACAGGCCCTAAAGCTGAGCATTGTGACCCCATGTGATAAACCCAGTGATGGATGGGCATAAGGACAGGAACCCAGAGGATGGAGAGAGCAGGGCAGAGCTAGGCTGGGAGAAGCTGTAAGTAGTTAGTGAGGCTGGAGCGTCAGGTCCTGGCTGAGAGAGGTAAGAAGTGACACAAGAAAATCACAGGATCCCTAAGGAGTCACTACAGAGTGGTAAGCCAGGAAGAAGAATAGCCAGTTTGGGGTTCTATGGGTTGACCCTGGCAGCCGGTATGGAGGTTGAATTTGAGAGAAACAAGTTTGGAGAAAAATGACATCTAAGGGTTCAGATGTGGGCTGCTGTAAGTAACATCTGCTGTTTTTCCCATGAGTGGCCTTTGGAAAGAAGGCCTTACGGAAGACCCTTCCCCACTGGCTTTAGGCTTGGTGGGAAGATGTGGGCTGCAGGGCTAATTATACTCATCCTTGGTCTCTCCCTGGAATTTGAATTATGAGCCAAAGGACAAAGGGACTGAAGACAGATGGAGCCTCTTTATCCCTATGACAGTGTTCCCAGGGGATTATACTATTTTCTGTTCCCTACATCCCCTAAACCCCACTATTGCCCTTCTATACCCCTGCTTGCCCCTCCCAAGGCCTCAGTTCTTCCCCTGGATTGAGAGAAACCCCCCTCTTTTTTGGGGGGTTTAAGTTAGCCAAATTCCCATTCTGTTACTTGTAACTAAAGAAATCAAACTAATTAATAAAGGTCTGAGAAATAGGAGTTAAAATAAGCAGAGCATAATTTCTAGGTTGTTTCTGTTTTTGTTTTAAGTAGGCTCCGCGTCCAGTGTGGACTCTTAACCAACTGAGCCACGCAGGTACCCCTAGTTTCTAGGTTTCAATTTTTTGATTAATAAGTATGGCTCAGAATATAACCATACTCACATACATAAAAATACGTGCAATGTTTCTAAAAGAGTATGTACCAAGTTGCAAATATTAGGAAGTCCTAAAACTAGCAAAACTGGGGCATCTGGGTGGCTCAGTCGGTTAAGCATCTGCCTTTGGCTCAGGTCATAATCCCGGGGTCCTGGGATCAAGCCCTGCGTTGGGCTCCCTGCTCAGCGGGGAGCCTGCTTCTCCCTCTCCCACTCCCCCTGCTTGTGTTCCCTCTCTCGCTGTGTCTCTCTCTGTCAAATAAATAAATAAAATCTTTTAAATAAATAAATAAATAAAACTATCAAAATTAAATTAGCAAGGATTTATAACTACTTCAAATGAATCATTCCAAAAACTTTATTTGTGGAATTCCTGTTTTCAAGGCACAAGTAATTTAACTTTCAAAGATACTGGGTTTTTCCAACTAGCATTCACAGATATTTAAAGCTCTACTCCAGATCCCTTAAACACATCCTGAAGAGGTATGTGAAATCAAGTCATGACATCATAAGAACCACTGAATGGTGGGCGCCCCAAGCATTTTCCCTTAGGGAAAATGGGTAGAGTGCTTAAAATGATTTTTTCCATTAGGTATGGCAATGAATCAATTTGAAATTATTGAGTAGCCGACATTGTAGCACAGAGGAATAATGTCCTGGAAGTCTTACTTAAATTACTGACATCAGATATTTGAAAACGAATGACTATGAAATCTGCCTACAGGTAAGACACTGTGTATGCAATTATTCTTTCAATTTCAACTAGAGAGACATGCTTTTAAAAGCTTAAAATGAAAGTTTTTTTAAAAAAATTCCATTACCCATTGTATGCATAATTGTACAATCATGGACACGGGGGCCTTCTCTTTCTCTAATAATTGGAGATTGTAAAGTGAGGGCCACCCCTACCCAGATGTTAAGTACCAGCAAGATGGATACCATCGGGACACATTCCTGCTCAAAAATCTTTAAGGATTCTCCAATTCTCCCAGAATGAGTCCACACACTACATGTAGCTTTCAGGGACATCTGTCATCAAATCACAAGGTCTTCCAAATTTCAAGCTGTGGTGCTGAGCAAAATGTGCTCATTCTATTGTACTCTCTTGCCCTTGAATCCCTTCCTTGTGTGTTCTTCCCCCACTGCCACCGTTACTGTCTGTCTATCTGCCTGTCCAAATCCAGTCAGTGCTGAAAGATGTCCTCAGAGCTTGTCTCCTCTACAAGGATCATTGCAGACCACCCTGGTTTATTTCTCTCTCAAGCTCCTCCTACCAGTGACTGGCATTGATCAAATATCTTTTCGTGTCGTTACTTTCTTGTTACATCTTTGCCTACCAGTTCCATATCAACTAGTCCCTGAATTCCTACTGTGTACAGACACGGTCCTCTACAGAAAGAATCCAACATTGAGCAAATCAGACATAGATACAGGCTAGTTGGGGAAGGGGATGGAAACTGATTTTTTTTATTAATCAAATAATCATGCAGTCGAAAATGAAATTATCGTGTCCATTAAGATAGCTCGTTTCAAGTGGTAGAAAAATCTCCACCTCAAATTGGCAAACACAATATGGACGTGTGCCACCTCTCATGAGAAGCTGAAGGTAAGGTGACTCCACTTGCTTGCAGGTGTCTCAGTGCTTCCCACCTCTTTCTGTGCTCTCTGTCCTCAGGCTGGCAGCAGATAACTAAGCTGTTCCACGCAGCCCATCCTGGTCAGCAGATGCAGAAAATGGACTGTTTTCTTCGGAATCCTCTTTTTAACAGCAAGAAATACTATCCCCCCAGCCACCTGGCACACATCCCAAACTTGGTTATGTGCCTGCCCCTTAACCAATCATTAGAAAGAGATTTACTAAGAGATTGAAATACAGACAGCTTCTACTAAGTTACACAGGGAGGTGCAGATACCTGAACAAAATTTAGGTTTTGTTACCAAGAAAAAAGGTGGAAATGAATGCGTAGGCAGCTAGCTGAGTCTGACACAACTATCTACTAACTACCTACTAGGTGTTATGAAAGGAAGAAACATGATTCCATGAGAGGAAAAAAGGAACAGGGCGTAGAGTTGGTACAGTGAAGAGCAATGGTAGGATTTGCAAAATAGGAGGTAAAATTGGCAGGTCTTGACGATGAACAGGCCAGCATAGTAAGAAAGGGTGGCAACATTAGCAATGACCTCCAGTTTTCTGGATTGCCTCTGCCTTGAATAAGTCAGATAGACAGTGGGGTCATTTTCAAAGCTAGCAAATATTGGAAGGAGACTACATTTGGAAGGAAATTAAATCATAATCCCAGTTTAGTGCATGTGCTTTTTTATCCTATGAGACATCCAAGAAGCAATATCCATGAAGCAGTGGGTATATGGGTTTGGAGTTGGAGGAGTAATTTGGGCTGAAAATGTAAATCTGTGAAACATCTGTTTATGAGAGGTCATTGTAGCCAAGATCATGAATGAGCTTTTTTTCAGACAGAAAAAGTAAAGACAGAAAAGGAGATGACTCAGGACTGAGTCTTGATGAACTCCAACATTTAATGGTGAGAGATAAAAGATAACTGAAAGGGGAATAGAGAAAGAAATGCCAGAGGTACATTGCAAGCATATCATATCACATCATATTTCCTATTTCTTGATTGGCTACAATTATTCTTTCCTTTTTTTTTTTAAAGTAGGCTCCATGCCCAACATGGGGCTTGAACTCACAGTCCTGAGATTAAGAATCACACGCTCTACCAACTGAGCCAGCCAGGCACCCCTACAATTACTCTTTCTATTTGACTCCATCAATTAATGATTATCACAAGTAGCACCTTTAAAAAATACCATTATTCTCAGGTTGTCTCCAATATACAATTTAGCACTTCATTTTACCCATGTATATTGCAGCTCTGTAGAATTGCACTTGAACTACATACTTCTGTTTGTTTCCCCAGCCAGACAGTAAGCTTTCCATTGACAATGATGAGCTCTTATATTTTATTTCCTTTGTTCTCAAGATCATAGCACAATATTCTTCCTACACTAGTCATTCAGCAGATAATTTAATTGATTCTGACACTTCCCATACATTTATAATGCCCTTAATTCTGGGGCATGGAATAAGGCTTATTGTTCTTCTATTGAGTTTAGAGCTAGGCCCACCTTACAGTACAGTAAAAAGAACTCAGATGAGGAACCAACCAGTCTATTTCCAATCTGCACCCATCATCACATTCCCAAGGTCAAAATTATCAAAAGGCATTTTTTACTAACTATGCCTTTGCCATTTAATCTGCAGCTCCTCATTATTTTTCTAATAGAATGCTTAATAATTTACAAAGTACAAAAATGAAGATTGTGACTTCGAAGACACATGGCCCCTCCCTCTCAACTAGGAAGGAATTGCTAATAACATTAGACTGTTGTCCATCAAGCCACACCATTCTAATTTTATGCTCCTAAAACGTATTAGAATTCATTTATTCTCTGTCCCTTTAATGGCCAACACTTCAAATTAATTTTAGAAAGTCAATGAATAATGACCATAAGCTGTCCCACTTCTAAGAAGCTGGGTCTTAAACACAACCTGTGGCCACCTGGTGAACATCTGTCCACTTTGGCATCTCCAGTAGAGACATAACTAAAGCAGTTGTCTTATGAGCCTGTAGAATCATTTTAAGTAAAGGGTCAAATAAATGCCTATCCAAATGGGCAACATAAAAATATCTCTGCCTGACTTTGAGGAGGGAAATGTTTTCACACCAGTCATCAGGAAAACAAAGGCACGGTATGGTCAGCAATGAAGAAAAGAGTTGGTGACCACCACTAGTAAGTCTTGTGATGAAAACAGCCAAACCAGAAATTCCAGAAAAGTTCTCTCCAAGTCTGTTGGAATTTCATGGCAATATCTCTGATATTTTCAGTAGGAAAAACTCCTGGCCCACATTTTTACCATCTGTGAGGACCCCAAAACAAAAGAGCTGGATGTGTTATAAGGTGTTTCATACCAACCTGAACAATTTATCTGCGTTGTATCCTAAAGCTCTGTGTCCAACAGGCCATCAGTTAAGCTGTCAATCAAGCCATAAACCCATATTGAGAGCCTGCTGTAAGTCCGTGTGGAGAGGAAGCCAGGCTGGGGAAGCAAGCTTTCCAATCTGGCACCTCTCATTAAATTCTAAAGTCACTTGTCTTTGTCTCTGTATTAAAAGAAATGATTTCATGTCCAGTTTCTCTTTTAAAAAGTGACAGAACTCAACCATGCAATATTCATTAGTTCTTTTTGGCAACCCCATTTAGCTAATGGAAAATCAGGTACATTCATGTGCAATTATTAAATATTGCAAAATTATAAAATGTCCAACTTTTCTTTTTATGGCACACACATAGTTGCAGGTTTTACTCTAAGGTTGTGAAATAAACACATGCAGCTGTGACATGTCAATAACCTTCTGTGTAAATGGCAAGTTTTCAGTTTGCAGTATCTACGTATAATGTGATAAGCAGCCAGTTACAACATCTTTATCAGCTTATCTCTGCTGTAGTTTTTCCAATAAAGCTGTGCAGCTACTAACCACAATTTACCCAAAATAGGAGAAAGTTTAGGAGGGTGGCCTGAAGTGGGGAACTGTGCATCACTTCTACGCGTCCTTGACATAGGCACCAAAAGGGCAGAGAACTCTGCATTGGTGGCTGACAGTGCTCACCCTGGAGTCATCTGGGTCGCCTACATAACTTAGAGCACTCTGCTTCGTGTGGCTGAGCCTCGGCTTCTTCATCTGGAAGATGGAGATAATATTAGTACCAAGGCTAGGAGCACTAACTTCAGGAGCAAAATTTAAGAGGGCACTGGAAACTCAGTAGTCAGATAAATCATATTTTAATGCAATATTCTAAGAAATCAGATTGGCAATCTACAGCCACCTATTTTTGTAAATAAAGTTTTATTGGAACCAGTGCCAGCATTGTAGTGAAGTAAGTAAGGCAGAGTTATGCAAGCGTGGGGTCAGTTCTGTCTTTATTTAAAATGTTAATATTTTAGGGCACCTGGGTGGCTTAGTTGGTTAAGCGACTGCCTCGGGCTCAGGTCATGATTCTGGAGTCCCAGGATCGAGTTCCACATCGGGCTCCCTGCTCAGCAAGGGGTCTGCTTCTCTCTCTGACCCTCCCCCCCTCATGCTCTCTCTCTCCCATTCTCTCTCTCAAATAAATAAATAAAATCTTTAAAAAAAATGTTGATATTTTAGGCACGCTTGGGTGGCTCAGTGTGTTAAGCATCCGACTCTTGGTTTCAGCTCAGGTCATCTCAGGGCTGTGAGATCAAGCCCTGCCTCGGGCTCCACAATGGGCATGGAGCCTGCTCAAGATTCTCTCTCTCCTTCTCCCTCTGTCCCTCCCCCTACCACTTGTGAGTGCTCTCACTCTCTCTCAAAAAGTAAATAAATTAAATAAAATGTTGATATTTTTAGTTAGCATGCTTTTTTGCATTAATTTTGAGTCTTTAAAGTACTGCATTAAAGTATGATTTATCTTTTTTTTTTAAGATTTTATTTATTTATTTGACAGAAAGAGACACAGTGAGAGAGGGAACACAAGCAGGGGTAGTGGGAGAGGGAGAAGCAGGCTTCCCGCGGAGCAGGGAGCCCGATGTGGGGCTCAATCCCAAGACCCTGGGATCATGACCTGAGCCGAAGGCAGATGCTTAACGACTGAGCCACCCAGGCGCCCCTAAAGTATGATTTACCTTGATTACTGTGCTTTTTGGCACTCACTTGCTTTACCCTGGTACCAACTCTCATGGCATTATTGGGAAGGTTATATGAGATACTGGCCATCGGCTGCTCTGGGACCTCTCCCTCTATTTCCCCTCACCCTGAATCCTCTGGGTTCACCCCGGCTGCAGGGCACAGGCTCCATATATGCCGACAGCTTCCCATCTCATGTGTCCAACTTGTATCCTCTGCCTGGGAGCTTTCTCCCACACCAGGGGAGCCTAAGTAGCTCTTGAGCAAGGCATTCAGAATTGCCAGGAATTTAGGGGCGCCTGGGTGGTTCAGTTGATTGAGTAGCCAACTCTTGGTTTCGGCTAGGGTCATGATCTTGCAGTCATGGGATCGAGCCCTGCATTGGGTGCTGCGCTCAGTGTGGAGTCTGCTTCAGATTCTCTCTCCCTCTCCCTCCAGCTCACATGCTCGCTCTCTCTCAAATAAATAAATAAATAAATAAATAAAATCTTTAAAAAAAGAAAAAAAGAGGGGCGCCTGGGTGGCTCAGTTGTTGGGCATCTGCCTTTGGCTCAGGTCATGATCCCAGTGTTCTGGGATGGAGCCCCATATCGGGCTCCCTGCTCCATGGGAAGCCTGCTTCTCCCTCTCCCTCTGCCCCTGCTTGTGTTCCCTCACTCACTGTGTCTCTGTCAAATAAATAAAATCTTTAAAAAAAAAAAAAAAAGAGGGGCACCTGGGTGGCTCAGTCAGTTAAGCATCTACCTTTGGCTTGGGTCATGATCCCAGGGTCCTGAGATCAGCAGGGAGTTCTGAGCAAGGTTCTGCTGCTCCCCCTGCTTGTGCTCTCTCTCTCTCTCTCTCTCTCTGTCAAATAAATAAATAAAATCTTTAAAGGAAAAAAGAAAGAAATGCTAGGAATTTAGCACCTCCAGTGGGGAGACTTCAACCAATGAAGACAGCAGTTGGTAAATAGATACCTCCATTCACCATATGGAGCTTTCTTCCCAAAGGCTGTTGACAAGCAGAGATATAGCAGGACTGAAGGGAGGCAAGTGAGGTGACCATCTTAGAAGCAAAATTTAAGGGAGTGCCAAAAACTCAGTATCAAGATAGAGCTTTTTTTTTTAATTGAAGTGCAATACACATATAACATTATATTAGTTTCGGTATACAACATAATGATTCGATATGTGTATACATTGCAAAATGGTCACCCAATAAGTCTAGTTAATACCCATCATCACACAGTTACAAAATTTTTTTCTTGTGATAAGAACTTTTAAGATCTACTCTCAGCAACTTTTTAATATGCAATACAACATTATTAACTATAGTCACCATGCTGTAAATTATATCCCCATGTCTTATTTTGTAACTGGAAGCTTGTACCTTTTGACCCCCTTACCCCATCTCTCCCACCCCCACCCCCTGACTGTAGCAACCACCAATCTGTTCTCTGTATCTATGAGCATGGGGTTTTGTTGTTGTTGTTGTTGTTTATAGATTCCACATACAAGTGAGATAATATACTATTTGTCTTTCTCTGACTTTTCACTTAACATAATGCCCTTGAGGTTCATCCCTGTTGTCACAAATGGTAGGATTTCCTCAATTTTTATGGCTGAAAAATACTCCATTGTATATCCAGACCACATCTTCTTTCTCTGTTCATCCATCGATGGACACTTAGGTGGTTTCTTATCTTAGATATCATAAATAATGCTGCAATAAACGTGGGGGTGCAGATATTTTTTCAAGTTTGTTTTCTTCAGATGAATACCCAGAAGTGGAAATACTAGATCATATGTAATTCTACTTTTAATGTTTTTAGGAAACTCTAGATTGCTCTCCACAGTGGCTGTACCAATACGCATTTCCACCAACAGTGCATGAGGGTTCCCTTTTCTCCACATCCTCACCAATACTTATTATTTCTTGTCTTTTTGATAATAGCCATTCCAACAGGCGTGAAGTGATAGCTCATTTTGGTTTTGATCTGCATTTCCCTGATGGTTAGTCATGTTGAGCCTCCTCTCATGTGCCTATTTGCCACCTGTATGTTATCTTTGAATAGAATTTTAATGCAATATTTTTAAAATCTCTTTTTTTTAAGATTTATTTATTTGTGGGGGAGGGGCAAGGGGAGAGGGAGAAAGAGAATCTCCAGCAGACTCCCCGCTAAGTGTGGAGCCCAACGTGGGGCTCAATCCCATGACCCTGAGATCATGACCTGAGCCAAAAGCAAGAATCAGACATTTAAGCAACTGAGCCATCCAGGTGCCTCTGCAATATTTTAAAAAAATTTAAAACCATAAAGTTTAAGGACAGAAACTAAGATTGATTTGAGGAGGTTTCAAATCTTAAGCTCCACATCATATCACCTCAATCGTGAGGTTAGAGCTATCAATGTAGTTTCCAAATTAACAGAAGAAAGAGTTCTGACTTGCCAGGGATTCTTTTCCTTTTCCTAACATCGTAACACTTTCCCCTAACAACAGATGACTTATCACATGTGAAAACTAGGACTACCATGTTTTTGCAAAGCAAACGACGAGGTATAAAGAAATACATGTGGCCCAAAACCATTTAGTGAAAACCATTTAATGCTTCTCTGTTAAGAGAGGAAAACAAACTCAAAAATGTGAAACAAATAAAAGGTTTCTATGTGTTTTAATTCATTAGTTTCTCCAATTCAACCTAGTTTTTAAAGAGAAGCCAAGTAGAGTCTGTCAAGATCACATATCGTATGCCTAATTCAGCGTCTGTTGGAAGGGCTGACTCTTTTCTTGTTTACATTCATCTCCTTAAGACTTAGAAAAGCTAAACATGAGATTTTTTCTCTCCATAATCCTTCACAGTGGCACAAGATTTTAATATCTCACTTGTCCTTGCCAGTTTTACCTTACTCCTTCATTGAGCCAAGCCCTGAGGAAAATCAGTGCTTTTGCTGCCAAGAGGGATTGGAGAGGCTGTCTGGAACAGAGATGCATGGGAACTGTAGTTTGTTTTGTATTGAGTTTCAAGACTTCCAGAAAAAGCATGTTATCCTGAAATAAATAATCCTGGAGGGCTGGGGATGTAGTGTCTATCTTTACTCTGTCAGAAGTGCGGCATCTTTTGTTCCTTCTTGATCGTAGTTCTCTTTTTGAGGAAAACCTATATTCACTTGAGTAGCTCCTCACTGAGTTGTTTCTGTTCAACCTGAGACATAATCTTCCTCGCTCCCCCACTTGTGTTTCACCATGGCTGCCTCCGTGATTGTAACATACATCAGCCAGCATTTCTTTCAACTCTACACATAAGCCACCAGTCAAGCGGAGATTAGCTTCATCCCATTTGCATCTAAAATCTGAAGATCCATTCCCAGGAGAGCCCAGGCAGAAAATACTGATGAAAGTCAATAATAAGTAAGAGTAGTCATCATGGCACACTAAATTCAGCAATACCCTGGTAAACTTTCCAAACATAAATGCAGGCTGTAAGGGAGTGTTTTGGCCAGGTAAATTTCAAAGTATTTTATTGAAACTGCATGCACAGCTCAGAAAGAAATTAAAAGATGGGCAGGATTTCTTTTTTTTTTTTCCCTCAGCAAATATCATAGCCTATTAAGCTACATTAACTTAATGCAAAATTAATCCCATTTTAATATGTTAGATATCAAAAATACATAATTTTTTAAGCAGCTAAGAAATATGTTAGTCAAAGTGCTAACCACACCATATGAAACCCAAGTAAGTGGGTGCTGGATTATTGAGATGCATGAAAGTTCAACAAGCTTACCCAATCACAAATGTTTCCTCTGAAGAAAATATTAAACCCACCTTGAAGTGCAAACCATTCCAATATAGCTTAAATCATTGTGCAGAAAGCCAGTTGGAAAATTATTCTTAAAATCAAGTGATAAATTAGTGCTATTAGAGTAAAATCTGAAATGGAAGAAATGGGCCAGATTTTTAGAAGATTGAATAAACAGGGCCATATTGAAAAATTTGTTTGTTGCTTAGCTTTTGTGATTTGAAAATTAGAATTTCCTTTAAACATTCTCATAGTCTCTTGTGAATATTCTTCAGAATATATTAAGGGATGGATTAATCAGATAGCTTCAGGAATGACACATTTTGGTTAATCTAAGTAACCAGAAAATCTTTTTCTCCAACCTGTATCTTTGAAATTCTTACTAGAATGCCTTATGAAGGAAAGTGTACTGAACTTCATCTTCCCTTGAGACTCTGTCATCTTGGATGATCAGGCATCACTTAGAGCTCTGAAAGTGAAGCAGAGATTCAGTTGCATGGGTACAGGTATATGGCCATATTTGGAGGGGTGTGGAATACAAGCCACACTCCTGCCCTATATCTTCCCTTCCCTCTGACATATAAAAAGCCTGCCTAGTTGGTATCAGACTTAAAAATAGCTGGGGGTGGAGGTGGGATCTCCAGAGAAAGAGAACCAATAGGATGTATATAGAGAAATTTACTCTAGGAAATTGGCTCCTATGACTTGGGGGAATGACAAGTCAAAAATCTGCAGGGTAGGCAGGCAGGCTGGAGACCCAGGGAAGGGGTGATGTTGCAGCTTGAGTCCAGTCTAGAAGCAGAATTCCCTCAGAGGAGGTCAGTCTTTTTTCTCTCAAGACCTTCAACTGCTTGGGTAAGGCCCACTCACATTAGGGAGGGTAATCTGCTTTACTGAATGTCCACTGATTTAAATGTTAATATCATATAAAAAACAACTTCACAGCAACATCTAGATTAGCATTTCACCAAATACTTGGGTACTGTGGCCTAGCCAAGCTGACACATAAAATTAACCATCGCGAATAGGGTAGAAGAAGAAATCACAAAATATACCATAGGATAATAAAAAATACATGGAAGAAAGCTAGAGGGCAAACTCATCTGCTTCACCTTCAGATGTCAGGGCAAGAGAAGGAAAGGGCAGAGAGGTTAATATTATGCACATTAATCAAGGTCTTTTTTCTTTTAATCACCTGGTTTAAATATCTCCTTAAGTGCTCCAAAGCATTAAGTCCATGTTGAATGTTCTAGCATTCCATAGCTTTGCTCTGGGAACCTTGTGAAATGTCTGAGAGAGGTGGTATAAAGACATCCTAATGGATAATAATGATTGAGTACTAGACACTTGCCATGCACTACCTGATTTCACTCTCCTAGCAACCTTTGAAGTAGACAGTAATACACTGTCATTCCACAGATGAGGAAGCTGAGGACCAGAGAGGTACAGTGACCAGCCTAAGATCACCCACCAGAGAAGGGGCAGAATAATGACTCATAGTCAGGTCCATAGAATCCCAAAGCCCACTTTTCCTGTTTTCCTTCATTCCTTTCCATGCATCCCTGTTTTCCTTCATTAATTATCAAATGCATATCAATTGTGTGCTGCAAATAAAGTGTGCCAGTGAGGCTACAAATAAACAGAAAGTGACAAGCTAAGGTTTGTTCCCTACCTCTCTCTCTTGTTCATTCCCACTTAAAAACCCCGGCCAAGCCATCTAAAACATGCCAAATGGGTTATGTCACTTCCTTATACAGTTCCTTGAATGGTTACTGAAAAGTAAAATGAGATCATCATTCAGGCACAGAAAGGCAATTTAGGTATAAAAAACCGAAAGAGGCAATATTGATCATCAAGGGAGCTAAATGTAACATGTATGACATGGTATACTGTACCTGGAAGAGTATAAAAATTGCAATCACCCAAAGTCTAAACTTGTAAATGAATGTAAGTTGTTCTCCTCCTTAAGTATTTACGTAATAGCAAACAAGGTGCGCTACGCTCTCAAGAAGCTCAAACTCTCGTTGGAGAAACAAAACTGTGCTGGATGAACCAGAAAGGGGCAAAAAGTCATTCAAACATAAGTTAGCACCAGCAATACATATTTCAGGGTCCTCTAGGTGAGAAGCGAAATGTTGGTTAATAATTGTTCTCCATCTTCTAGATCCGCCAAGAAAACTCTAAGAAAAGGCAGACTCCTGCCAAGAGGCAGTGAAAATCAGTCAGTGACGCCTTTCAAAAGTGGCATACCTCAGCTGGGAACTTCCAGTTCGATAAAGCCCTGATAACAACCTTTGGTGACTTTCCAAATGGTTGTCTTCACGAGATTTGCCTCCACAAGTGGCATTCAAAGAAATACAAGCAACCATGAGTTTCATCAATGTTAAACAATTAATATGGCCAAGTTGGCAGTGGCAGCGGGCTCTGGTCTCCAGCACCTGTGGGATTTGGACCCAGCCCAGGGTATCCTGCTGTTATGCTTCTAGATGGTCCATGACGACAGGATCTGTGCCTAGTTTGCTCCCGTGCCCCCAGTGCCCAATGCATTGCCTGGCACAGAGTGGGCACTCAGGAAATCAAGCAAATGAATGAAGCTACTCAATCTGATGGAAAATTACAGTGTAATTTGTGGATGGTATTCACTTCTTTAGGTTCTTCCTATATTTTTATGATTCTCATCTCAAACAGAGAGCCAGACTTTGGGCTTCCTTATCTTGGGGGAGGTCTGAAGTCAGCAGCAATTCCTGTCTTATGTGGAAACCCAGTCACTGAACTGATTATTTTAATGGGTTTTCTGGAGCTGGTGGAGAGAGAGGAGTACCTTTAAAGGTTGTAGGAGGAGGGAAGGAGGCATTTCTCAGGGAAGATGAGGAAGAGGACAAATGCTGAGGATGTTCTGAGTAGCTGGGACCAATGGCCCAACCATGGCAGCACTCTGGGGTCACCAAGATCTCAGAGAGAATTACTCCGTGGTGCTTAAGCAGGCTGAAAGCTAGGCTCCCAGTTTCCACCTCTGCCCTGATTCTAGTGCGCCAAACCCAAGCAGGTCATGCAGCAGCAGAGAAGGATACGCCATGTTTTCCTTGGGGCCGTGTGAGACGCCCCCTTGGTGGAGGGTTGGGTGGGGAGGGAACATGGGGTAGAAAAGTGTCCCCATAATGGCCAAGGTCAAAACTAGACTCACTCTGGAAGGATGAGAAAACATAAGCAAGATTTAAGAAAATTCAGAAATGCAATTACTCAGTCCATCTCTGGGATTGTAGGTGGAGCGTCATGCCCGCTACAGCAGCTTGGTTTACAAATTGGAAACAAGTGTAAAGTACTCAACTGGTGATGCATTTATCACCCAGTGAAGCCAGGTAAGTTGGTAAATATCACTTAGCAGGAAACATAGCCATGCAGAGCTGTGCTGGAACGTGGGGGATGCCCACATGAACCCTGCTGTGGCACAGGCTCACGGGGTCCGACTTCCATCACAGGAGGTTCCTATTTGGAGCCTCAGGGAAGGATGCTCCACAGGTGGCCTCATCCAGCAGTTTCTTCGGCCTTTTCTTGCCTGACTACTCAAGTCATAAGTCGGCTCCCCAGGATTTACACGTTCATTTCAATGCTGGGATTTATGGTTCAGCTTTGAAGTCTTTCCACCACCTAATGCGTGACACCTAATTGGTGCTGATAATAGCAACAAAGCCAACAACAACAATGATGGAAGTAACAATGAAATAACAGTGATACTATTTCAGAGTTCTTACTCCCTGCCAGGGATAACACTCATCTCTTTCCATGGATGGGTGAGGTAGACAAATGAAAAACAAACAAAAAACTCTTATGTTACCATTTTACAGATGAGAGGATTAGTGTATTATCTCCATTTTACAGATGTGGAAATGGAGAATTAGGATAGTTCTTGCCCAAGGTCCCAAGGAATAGACCTTGCCCCAGGTCCCCAAATTAGCAGGTGGCAAAGGCAGAGTTGTGATCTGGGCAATCTGACTCCAGAGCCCATGCTTTTCAGATATTACAGAAGATTGCCTTCATGTGCAGTTATTAACAAATAAGTAAATGCTAAGCATTCAAAGGTAGTCCTGGGTTCAGAAGAATGTACTCTCCAAACCACAAAGATCCAGACAGGCCAAACCTTGCCATGTCCCCTGATGTCCCCATTTTCCATGAAATGCTGGAGAGAAGGTGGCAATGTGTACCATGCATGATAGTTTATCACATTCTCTGTGCAGTGCAAGTAGATTTCGAGAAAGAGCATTTCAGCTCCACTTCATAGAAAAATACTTCTGTTTGATGGAGAAATGAGGACAGTAAATTGGAAACTCTCCCACTGGCAGGCTTGCATTCAGAGGAGAACTCAGTCCATACAATTAATATTTACATCTTCTCTTCAAAACCCCTAAAATATTGACTCATATTTTAAAACACGACATCTAGACCAATTCAATGTGACTGAAATTAAGCCACAGGGACAGCCTCATCATGTTGTTATGGCAACTTCTCACACAACTGTCCTTTTAGTCATTGAACAATTGCTAATTTCTTTGCTTTGCAAGAAGCCCCAAGTTGCTTCCTTAGAGGTTCATCCTGCTATCAAAGGAAATTGCGTATGATGGTGATAGAAATGTTCACAATGGTAACTTTTGGAAGAATAATATTTTATTATTAGTCACGCTTTGCATTTCAATTTCTTTTCCTCCTCAGCATGCCATTTGTGTTGTCCCTGGCTTCCAACCGTTCAGCAGACTTTAGCAATAAAGGGGCTGGTTGGAACTTTGCTTCCTTTCTAAAACTCAGGCTGGCAAAACACCAAAATCATCTGTTCCCTGAAAAGGGATTTTACATCCATCTGTGATTAGAAACTGAGTTTCTTAAAGGCTGAGTATGAAGCTGTCTCTTCTCTGTGTCCTTCAGTTGAGCTAACATGTTTACTGGACAAACAACTTCAACAACACTGAATCTAAGGTGTATTTTAAAATTATTTCCATCTTTTCCAAAATGCATAAGAATTATTTTATTTTTTTAAAGATTTTATTTATTTATTTATTTGACAGAGTGAGAAGGAGGGAGAGGGAGAGAGAATCTGAAGCAGACTTAACTGACTAAGCCACCCAAGTGCCCCCATAAGAATTATTTTAATAATTTACCTTAGCAGGGCTCCATGGAATAATCCATGAAACAAATCAGGAATTTGATGAGTGGTTGCACCTAGATCCATATGCCTGAAACTTGGAAGGCAAAATGCAGATGTTTATAACAGAGATCTTTATTCATGAAACACTAAAAAGTCTGAGGAACTGTTCTAGATTAAAGAAAGCAAAGAGACATGGTAACTGAATAAAACATGGGATCCTCAATTGAATCCTGGACTGGAAAAAAAAAAAGCAATTATAAAGGACATTATTGGGACACTTGGAGAAATTTGAATATGGGCAGAATATTAGATAACGATCTTAAGGTTAATTTAGGTGAAATGTCCTGTGTATAATCATTGCACTATGTATCATATGCACACATACAGGCGCATGCACATTTATGCACATATGTATATAGAGAGAGATTTTAAAAAAGCAAATGTGGCAAAATGTTAACAATTGATGGATCTAGAGTATAAACTTGGTTGTTGTGCTACTCTTGAATTTTTCTGTTCAAAATAAAAAGAAGGGCTAGGAAGTCCTTTATGATGAAAAGCTTCAAAATCTGCAGGGAGAGAAATGGCAAAATAAATAAATAAATAAAGATGCGGTAATTAGGTAACAAGAGAATATGATAATCTGACACTGTATTAAATTGTACAAAAATTCTTTGGGGACCAAAAGCATTCACGTAAGTCTCCATAGAGATAATATCTGACACTAACTACAGAAATAGATTTTATTGCACATAAGAAAGTACCCATAGAATAACAGAACTCAAGTGCAATGATCCAAGACAGCTAAAGAAGTGCCAGAAATGGTCATTAAAGCAAGTCAACAGAGAGGACTAGATATCTCAGACCTGTCTTCTTCAATGACGAGTCCATAGACAGATGAGTGGCAGAGCAGGGAACCTCGGCTTTCAGCTGCTCCCATTAGCACTGACATCAATTGTGTGACCTCTCACCAAAATGCCTAAGAGCATGCAATGGCTGAACTCAAGTTCATAAGCTTTCCAAACAGCAGAAAGATCCAATAAACCAATATTGCTTCTCAAATTCATCTTAATAATGGATGCAAATCTGACAAATATTCCTTCTACTCATGTCTATTGTTCTTGTAAATTGTTTTCAGATTTTAAAAAAAAAAATTGATCAGTCTATTTCTTCCTTCAGTTACATTCTTCAAGAATCATTAAAACGCAGTATAATGGACTGGTAAAGGGTGTTTGCTCTGAAATTGCACTACCACAGATTGAAACTTATTAGCTATCTGATCTTCCACCCTGAGTCCTAGCATCCTCATTGGTAAAGTGGGGGAAATAAATACTTCGAATCTCACTGACTTCCTGTGCTTATTAAATTAGGTGATGCTTTGGGATAAGACTAGGCACACTCTAGACCCCAAATAAACATCAGCTAATATTATTTATAACTCATTTCAATGTATCTACAATACTTATTTCCTAAAACAAGAGATAGTGATATCTAAAAGCTACACACACAGCAGATATACATTGCCTGTGGTAAGGAAGACTAATCAAAATACTAACTCATAACCATCTAGGATGCCTGGGTGCCACATAGAGTGGGAGAAAGTACATAAGCTGAAGAGTTTTAGAAATCTGAGTTTAAGTCTCTAATTTCTTCTCTTTAGCTACGTGCTCTTTGGCAACTCCTTAAGATCTTTCTGGTTCCATGACCTCATCTGGAAAATGGGAATAATATCACCTTCCCTATGCTGAGCTGCCACAGCATGGGTACCATGCCTGGCTCACAGCAGGCACTCAGGAGATGGGTAGCCATGGTGATGCTCATTCTGCCAGCCTACTGAACAGGTAAGTGTATCCAAAAACAAGTCTATGTGGGTATCTATCAAATTTTTAAAATATTTCAGATCGCTTCAGATATAGTACATAGCCAATGCAAGTATTTATTGCAGCTTTTTAAGCAACTGGCTTTGTAAACACATCCATTGTTTTGTTTTGTTTTACTTTTTAATTGAGGTTTAACATGCAGTGAAGTCTGTTAATTTTAAATGCACTAGCCACAAGTGTACAGCTTGATCAGTTTTTACATAATACATAGGTACACATCCATGTGCTCACTATCCACATCAAGATACAGATCACTTCCAGCATCCTCAGGCCCTTTTCAGCCAATACTTACCCCCCAGAGGTAATCACTGTTGTGATTTCTATCCACTTCAGTTGGGCCTATTCTAGAAACTCACATAAATCTAGTGGTCAGTGTGTACCCCCTTTTTTTTCAATTGTCATAAACAGTATGTGCACTTTTGAAGGCATATTTTAAAATACGTTAAAATTTCCAGTGTGTTTCTGATAGGGCATACTCCTGAACTTGGCTCCTTTTTATTTTATTTTATTTTTTTACTTATAACTGGAAATCCCTTATCTTGGTTTCACATATTCACTCACTGTTTGTTTCAGATCAATTTTCTGGACATGCTCAGAAATTAATGGACTACATCCAACCATCCTTCAGGAACTAAATGATTACTACTTGTGTGGATCCACTGGAATGAAAAACATGGGTGTGGGCATTCAAGTACATTCTCTAGAAAAAGAACACACAAGTAGCTGGTGGGTGCTATTATGTAACCAACAAGCATATTCTGATATAGGAGGCTTCAAGCATAAATGCTTCCTCTTAGAAGAAAAAAAGCAAAAATCCAATTGTATGATGAGTTCAGGGAAAAGAACACCCAATATGAAGAAAATATAACTCCAGGAGATGGCTGAAAAACAAAATTAGAGAAGCAAAAGAAGCAAGAAAATATGGCAAAGCCTTCTAAAAATACAATGGGACATTACACCCAAGAAAACAAAGGCTACTTTTGCTAAACCAGGAGAGAGAACATATTATAAAAGATGCAAAGAAGAGCGAATATGGAACCACTATTTTGTCTCTGCCTTTAACACAAGAATGGGGGAAGCAGATAAATATTAATGAGTCTCTGGGAATATCAAGGAACAGAATTAATAAGAGGCAGGTAAAAGAATACTTAAACAATTTAAATATTTATAAATCAGCAGAGCTGGATGAGATTCATTTGAACATATTCAACGAACCGGCTAAGGCAGGATGTACCTCCAATACTAGTGTTTGTCATGGAGACTTATGTACCAGAAAAATTTAAGCAGGCTGATTTAGTGTTGGAGATAAAGCAGCAGCCAAAAGCAGATCCGGGAAAAGGTGGGCTAGTTAGCGTATCCAAACTACCAGTCAAAACCTTAAGTGAAATCATAAATCAGTCCATGAGCACCTTGAGGAAAATAACATAGTAAGTAATAGCCAAAGGGATTCATAAAAAATAGAGCCTGTCAAAGCAACTTAATCCATTTGTGGATATGCTAAGAAATTTGGGGAAGGTAATGGATGTTATAGACATAGTTTAGGGAGGCTCTGCAGATAGCACCAGCCAATTCGTTTTCGACCCATCTTGTTGATGCAATGGCTGTTGTTCTTGCCCTTTCCAACAGTGAAGGGCCATTTCACTTGCACACTTAATATGTGGGGATAGGACTCTCTATTCCCCCTGACACCCCAGCATGGAATTTAGTTATCGGGTAAGTGTAGTTAACACCCAGAAGTACAAACTAAATGCTACCCAAATGACAAGGAGAGATATTGATAATACTGAAGCAAATCAGACTGACATCTTCTGGAGAAACACTGTGTGTGTGTGTGTGTGTGTGTGTCTACAATTATCAGCATAATTCAGGCAAAAACAAATGTTTTTGCTCGAACCACTCATTTAATTATAGAAAATATAAAAGGATGTGAAAACAAAGGCCCTTTTAAAGATATGCAGATCCAATCACGCCACCAGGTTTTGCTGAAACTGTACAAAAGCTTCCCATTACTTAGACCAGAATGGCTAGCCTGCCCGGGAAGCCTGCCTAGTCTGGCTTGTTCTCACCTCTCCAGCCTCACTGACACCACACTTCTCCCCCATTCTGGACAAGCCAGCTCCTCTGGCCTTCTTTCAGTTCTTCTAAGGCATTCTGTTGTTCTTGCCACTGGGCCTTTGCACATGCTGTCCTGCCTTTCACTTTCTGACTCATTCTTCAGCTTTCTACTCAAATCCCACTTTTGGGGGGAAACCTTCTTTAACATCCCAGACCATATGCTTTCCATTGTATTTTGCTCTAGTAAAACCACATTTCCTTCCCAGGAGTGTTTATTTCAGAATGTAGTTTGATGCTCATTTTAAATAATGAATATAGTCTTTCCCTACTAGACTATAAGCTCCACAAGAGGAGGGACTAAATATGGTTTTTGTGAAGACTGTATCCAATACCTTGGACAGTACCAAGCACAATAAATATTTGTGCTCAGGTGAAAAATAGTGAAAAATAAATATACAGATGGGCTCCCTTCATAAAGGGTTAACTGAAAGAACATCTTTCCATGAGTATTATAATATTCTCTTCAGTTTTCGTCTCAAGTAGGATAATGGAAAAAAGCCTTTAATGAGCATCCTGTTGACAGAGGTATAAAAAACATGAGGCAGCTAAAACTTGAATTGTTGAATTCTACATTTGCACATTATACTTACCTCTGATGTGTTCCGAAATTCCATTTCATGGTGATAATGAATCTGTGGGAAATTAGCATGCTATCACTCTTCACATGAGAGTGTTAGTGAAGGTTTTCTGAGCCATGTACCATGCAGAAAACAAAATGTTTTTCTGGTAACTAACTCTGTGACATGCCCTTACTGCTTCAACAGTGTTCATCTTTACACCTTGGAAGGGTCTAAACATAGACTGAAGGAGAGCCATGAAGTTAGAGAATGATATTCTATTCTCAGGTCAGTCATTAACAGGAAATTTTCTCCTTTCCAATAAGGCTTGGATGTGGAGACTTTTTATTAACACAGATTTGTAAATTCCTAAGAAACCAGATCCCTGAATGCAAGGTTTTGATGATATATTCAAGGTCATGCGGGAATTAGTGACCCAGGGGGGACTAGAACTCAGGTTTCTGGTTTCAGGCCACTGTTCTTTCATTCAGGAAATGAGACTTGAACGGATCCTGTGAGTCTGGCACTGCTGGGTACCTTGGAAACAAAGATGGAGAAACTCTCCTTGTCCTGATGGAGTTGGTTAATCTGTGTGAAAAACCAAGCAGGACGGAATGATGACAGCACCCCTGAGATGAATGCTATCTGGAACAGTTGCTGGTAGAGCCCCAGGCTCAAGGCTGTCAGCCCTTCTCTGACTCCAGGGCAGCTGTGGTGGGCAGCCCCAAGCCTGCTGACAGCTTCCCTCTGCAGGGGCTTAGCTCAGAAGGTTCGGGTGTGACCGCCCTGAAGACTGACCCTCAGTCAGAAGGGGATGAGAGTCGGTGGATGAATGTCCCACCATTCATCCTTCAAAAGGACAGCCCTGAGGGGCATTCTGTATGGTTTCTCAGAGAGTCCTTGAGAGTCAGCCCCCCAGTGTCCCCAGTAATAACCGGCTCAATAGTGTATCTTTACTGGCTTTTTGTCCTCCCCAGCTCACTCTCCCCATTCCTCACTCCTGCTCCCTAAGATCATCTCCCACATAAACTCTCTACACCCAAGCCCTTGTTTCAGGTTACTGGGAGAATTGATAGCAGCTCACAATATCAGTGAATGAGTTGAAGGAAGGAAGGAAGGAAGGAAGGAACAAAGGAACAAAGGAAGGAAGGAAGAAACGAAGGAACGAAGAGGAGACACTAGGGACAAGGTTGCAAACTGGAGCATCTCTTTTTGGCTGTCCACAAGATCACTGTCTATAGTGCAATGGTTTGTGGTTTGGTTTGGTTTGGTTTTTTAACCTACTTGAGGAACATGTTGTTAAGTGCTAGCTCTGGGGATGCAAGATTGGAGCATCCACATCAGAGCTGAATTGCTTTCCAAAAGAAATATAGATGTATATGTGAGAGGAAGGGAAGGACCCAGGAGCAGAAAATGCTGGGCTGTCACACCTGTGGCCTAGAGAAGGAAAGAAAGGAGAGGGAAAACAATGAGCAGAGGAGAGGATGGAAAAACTCTGGGTACTGAGGACTGCTTTTGGAAACAGAATGTTAGGTGGTGTGATTAAAAAAAAGAAAATCCCGAGACTTGGCCAGGCCCTTGTGGCTGGGACCATACACACAGGACCAGGTTTTCAGAGTCACTTTTGTGACTCCAATCTGAGCTCCTGGGAACTGCTGTCATTCACAAAGATCCCTGTCAAACAAAAGACAGTAAATGAGAAGTTCAAGTGTCTGACTAGGGCTGGCATTCCTTAGGCTCTTCTATGAAAACTACTGCTTCCTTACAAGTCATGCCTTACAAGGCAGGAATAAAGATTCAGAGTGAGGGCAATACTGCCAATCAACATAAACTGGATCCGGTCACTCCCCTATGATGCTTCCCATTGTATTGGGATGATGTCTGTGCTGGAGCCGGGGCATGCAGTATACTGCCTGGCACACAATGGTACTCAATACATAATTATGAAAGAAAATCAGGAGGAAAAGGAGGAAGGGAGAGAATTAGTATGATAATCAATCAGTGCATCATCGATCAAAAGATCCTGGTGTACACTCAGGATCAATGCACAGAGCCCAGTAAATTAACTCTTTATAAGGATGAAGACATTAACATAATTCAGGATCTCCTTGGGTCCTTTGATGGAGAGGGAGCTGGGGAATGGCTGGAGAGAACATTATGTTCTCACCAAAGAAGAAGAAAAAGTTATTTTTTTTTCCTTCAGAAAACATCAGTGGGTAAGATGATGCTCTCTTATTGGTAATGAGATAGGGGCTTTCTTCGAGAGAGTGACAGAGATCCTTCAAGCAAATCTCATGGCCTTTGATGTGAGCACTGCTGAGAAAATACTTTCAGCTGAGCAAGTATGGAAGAGAAATTTGAAGAAGGCATTTCATGTTCTCCTCTGTTGCATCTTTGATGTACACAAAGGATTTAGCCCTGGAAGATGAAGACTTTATCTGTTTTCCTTCTCCCTAAGGAGAACTTTGTTCCACATTTCCCTGTTGGGGCATGATCCTGGTGAGTAGGTGACAGTTAATTACAGGGTATTCTCATTACCCAACTCCCCACAGGCAACAGGTTGCACAGGAAACTATAAGTCAAAATATTTACTGAAGAACTTACCATTTATAATATCTATAATATCCTTGATTTAAGTATTTCTTGTCAATTGCAAATGCCCATATTAAACTATAAATTCAAAACAGATCAACTGTTGGGGTGCCTGGCTGGCTAGTTGGTAGAGCTTGCAACTCTTGATCTGGGGGTTGTGAGTTCAAGCCCCACATTGTGGGTAGAGCTTACTTAAAAAAAAAAAAAAACAAAAAGCAAACCAACTGCTAAGACAAATTGAAAATCTTCTAAAGGATACAAAGTTTCATGACGTCAATAAAAGTGATCTGAGAGAAGTGCTCCAAGTATAGGCAAAGTCTTTGGCAAATGACAAATCAGCCTAATTAAAACTAGTTAGGAGCTAAAAAAAAAAAAAAAAACAAAACAAAATGGGGTGAACGGGGTCAGAAGGTGGAAACTTCCAGTTATAAAATAGGTGAGTCATTGGGATATAATATACAACATGGTGACTATAGTCAATAACACTATATTGCATATTTGAAAGTTGCTAAGAGAGTAGATCAAAGTTCTCATCACAAGAAAAAAAATGTGTAACTATGTACAGTAACAGATGTTAACTAGATTTATTGTGTTGATCATTTTGCAATATATATGAACATGGAGTCATTTGTTGTATACCTGAAACTAAAATAATGTTATATGTCAGTTATATTTCAACGTTTAAAACCATAAGGGGGGGACACCTGGGTGGCTCAGTCGGTTAAGCGTCTGCCTTCAGCTCAGGTCATGATCCCAGGGTCCTGGGATCGAGTCCCGCATTGGGCTCCCTGCTCTGCGGGGAGCCTGCTTCTCCCTCTGCCTCTGCCTCTCTCTCTCTCTCTGTCTCTCATGAATAAATAAATAAAATCTTTAAAAAAATAAAATAAGACCATAAGGGGATGACATAATAGCACTACAAAAAGAAAATGATCTGAATATGAAAAGAAGATACCCCTGGGAAAATTGGCAAAGACCAAATATTTCCCCAAAATGATCTTTATTATGAACTTGGCACAAAACTTAAAATGAAGTGAAAGGTGTCACTTTGTCAATTTGTGTATAATAATAATTTATTATATTAAAATAGAGATTTAAAAACTAATTTTAATTTTTCAAGTTAGAGTCTCAAGCTTTTGCCCTCACTATTTACTTGAAAAATTGGTCTCTGCATTAAATGGCTTTACTTTCAGTGACCTCTTCCAGGTATCAATTCTCCTTGAATGAAGAAGACCTCCTCTCTTCTTGAATATCTCTCCTTTGCCCACCCCTACAGTCATTTCCTTACTCCAGACCAACTGTATTTCTCTTAGGTTATTACACTGCCTCCGATTGCCCTGCCTCTTGGCTTGCCCGCCCCCCAACTTCTTCCTCCCCACTGCAGGCAGATGGAAACTTGTAAAACACAAACATGGCTCTATCACTTTGCTCCTTGTGATGTTTTTATGGGTCCCATTGCCCTGTGTGTGCATACAAGCTCTTCATGATTGAACCCCTTTCTTCTACCTTCCTGCCTCATCCATCTCTCTCTGACATCTTCAGATCTCACTCCTATACAGCTGGGCTCTTCCTTCTAGCTTCTCACCAACATCCAATGTGCTAGCATCCCCAAAGCTCTAGTCCTTACAACAGCCTAATGTCAATACAGCTTTCAGTTCTCAGCTAAGAGATCACTTCCTCCAGGGAGCCTTCCCAGATCACCTGCATTTGGTATCCCTCCCTTACGGTCCCACAGCATCCTGCACTAACTGACAATAATAAAGTACTTATGACACAACACTATAATTATCCATTAGGGACGAGAGTACCAGGCCTGACCCTTCAGAAGTCTCCAGCACCTTGCTCGGGACCTGGCCCAGAAAAGGGACCTAGTACATGTTTAATAAAGGAATGAATAAATGAAATGCCCAAGCTAACCAAAGCAAAATTCATACAGTCATGAAAGGAGCAAAGCTATGTGATTAAGCTAAGACATTTTCAAGTCTGGTGGGTAAAGAATAGGAAAGTTAAGACATCAACACTGTGCCCAATGGTTGTTTCTGGGAAGTGGGATTGGGAGGGTATGAAAAGGGAATTTCATTTTTTACTTTATACACCTAACAACATTTCATAAGACATTTTGTAAGAACTCATTATAACAAAAATTGTAAAAACAATAAATACACATAATCAAATGTTCACTGTTAGTTTTCAAACAGCCTCTAGTCACCTTCTTAATTTGAGTATTTCTACTTGTTTATGTGTTTCCAAGTTGTTAGGAAATAGAAAAACTTTAAAATAAAAGCTTTCTTAAAGGAACAACATGTTTTGGACATTTTTAGCTTGCCTGTTATGTGATGTTTATACATGATCTCAAGGATTTTTGTCTTTTATGGAATCTTAGAATGTTCTTAATAATCACATGTCCTGAGAATTGAATGCGCTTTTTTTTTCTTTTCTTTTTTTTTTTCAGAAGAATGAGATCAATGCGGGGTTGGCAGGGGCGGGTGGGGGAAGAGGGAGATCAGGATACATTCAGAGGGAAGGGACTTCTAGATCCCACAGTATACCTTTCTGTGCTTTTCAAAAATTTTACAAGAGGCTCATATTACTTTTGTAATAAAATAAAAAGTGATTAAAAATTCAAAAGCAAATATTGGCAAGCATTTTATGAGGCTTTTAAAAAATACATTAACATTCCTGGCAGTTCTGCAAGAGAGATATTCTTGTCATTTTAAAGATGAAGAAACTGAGACCCCAGAAGTTCTGTGACTTATCCAAGGTCAAAAAGGTAATAGTGGCAGATGGAGGACTCAAACACAAGTCTGGTTTTAAGGTCAAGGTATAGCTCTTTAAAAGTGTAATATACCATGTTTTCTTGTTTTATTAAACAAGCAGATAGTTGTTTGCTTTGGAGGATAAGTGTGTTACCTTAGGGATGGAGAGAGATTTATTTTCTTAGTTTAGGGCAGTAATAAAGCTTAGGGATTCAAAATAAATGCTTTCCTGGACTAAGGTACCCAAACAGGAATCTTATTAACTGCCAAATTTAAAACAAATTTCCTTCTAACGTTATTGTTAGTATCTTAAACATTATCGTATTCCCTAACTACTCTTTCAGCTTTGGCAACAATAAAGCTTTCAACATAGAGCCTCGACTACAGGAAGCAATCAGTATTTGTTAAAGAACGAATTTGTTAAAGAATGAATGTGGGTGTATATGTATATACATAAAATATTTGTATTTGTGTGAGAGTGTATATTGTATATTATAGAAAAATATACACCAAATGTTAGCAGTTGCATCTGAGTGATTAAATTATGAATACATTTTAATTTCTCTGGAATTTTCTGTACTTTTTCAATTGTCTAAGATGGGTACTCACTAATGTTATAAGAAGAAAAAGAGTGGGTATAGTTCCACAACATAGAGATTTATTATAAAGTCATAGTAACCATGTGTATTGGTTCAGGAATAGACAAATTGACCAATGGAACAGAATAGAGAGCCCAGAAATACATATGTAAATTTGATACATGAGAGAGAGAATACGGCAGAGTGGGGGGAGGCTGGGGAAAGGGAGAGATAATTCAACAAATTGAGCTGGTAAAAACTAGTTGCCCATAATAGAAAAATATGATTTTGGGTCCCTATCTCAATCATACTCAAAAGTTAATTACAGATAAAGTAAAGATTTAAATGTCAGAAGGAAATAGAGAGGATCGAAATTATTAACAAGATACAAAGAGCGCTAATCATTAAAAAAAAAAGGCTGATGAATTCAACCCCATTAAAACTAAGAACTTATGCTAGGAACACCTTGAAGTAAGTGAAAAAGGCAAGTCATAAGCAGGGAGAAAATATCTGCAATGATACAACCACTGTATTAGTCAGGGTTCTCCAATAGGAAAGAGATTATATCTGTATGAGGAGATTGATTATAGTCATTGGCTCACATGATTATGGAGGCTGAGAAGCACCACAGTTTGCCCGTTGCCAGGTAGAGACTCAGAAAAGCAGGTGACCTAATTCAGTCTGAGCCTGAGGCTTGAGAACCAGGAGCACAGATGTCTGAGGGCAAGAAAAGACGGATGTCCCAACTCAAGCAGAGAGCAAATTCACCCTTTCTCCACCTTTTTGTTCTCTTCAGGTCCCCAAAGGATTGGATGATGCCCACCCACTGGAGGAGAATGATATCTACTCAATCTATAAACCCAGATGTTCATCAATTCCAGAAACACCATTACAGACATACCCAGAAATAATATTTTACCAGCGACCTGGGCATTTTTTAGCCCAGTCACGTTGACACATAAAATTAACTCTCACAACCACCAACAGATTAATATGAAAATCTTACTGAGAACTTCTATAAATCAATAAGAGAAAGAAAACAATGAAATAGAAAAGACAGGAACAGAGAATGCACAGAAATGGAGATATTTATGGCCAGTTAATATAAAAAGAGATGATCAACCTTATTAGTAACCAGAGAAATCTAGATCAAGGCCAAAATAGCATTTTATACCCATTAGCTTAGGAAAAATAAGAATACCAAGTGTAAGGGGGGATGTGGTTCAACAGGAAGGCTGACATGTTCTGGTGGGAGTACAAATTATTATAGCCACTTTGAGAAATAATTTCCTATTATCTGATAAAATTGAACATTCACAAACCTTCAAGCCAGCAGTTCTACTCCTGGGTGTGAATTCCCAAGGAGAATAGAAGGAGAATATCCAGCTCGTGTGCGCATGAAGACGTGTTCACAAAGGCCCATGAAAGTACTCTCTGTTATACCAACAAAATGGAAATGACTGAAATGTCCATTGACAAGAAAACAGATGAAGGTATCCAAGAAAGTGTCTGGTACATAGTAAACACTCAATAAACAGCAGCCTGTTATCTCCAGCCCTGAGTATCCATGTCTTCATGCATAATATGGCAAAACAGCACCTGTTTTAGAGGAGTGTGCAAAGAAATAAATGAGAAGTGTAGGTAAGCCCTTGTCACACAGAAGGCATTTGATAAATGCTTCTGCCTCCTCACAGATCTGTGTGAGGGCTGGGCGTGAACCATCCAGTTGGTAATGGAGGTTTGTATGCAGGCTGCCAGTCAAGGCTTATTTCCTCTCGCCAGGCTTCCAAGGCTAGTGGTTTTTGTTTTGAGTCAACATTTTAATGCTTACTTTATGCCAGGAAAGCACCATCGGAGGTGGTACTACTCTTATCCCCCAATTTTTGCATATTTGGACATCGAGTCCTGGAGAGCTGAGATGACTTGCCCCAGGTCACCCAGCTCAGAAGGATCCAGAAGATCTGGATTTGAACTAAGGTTGTTTGATTCACTCTCAAACCACCACTCTCTACTACTTTCCAAATGCTGCCACAGCTGAACATCACCTCTAATAGGAAGTCAAACAAAATCTCAACTGGCAGGGAGTCCATGATCCTCCTTCTATTACCTGTCCCGAGTTGAGGGCTGTGTGTGTGTGTGTGTGTGTGTGTGTGTGTGTGTGTGTGTGTGTGTTGAAGGAAGGAGGATACCAGTCTCGACAACTTGACACAACCAATGGGAAACCTTAGAGCAAATGTCAGCTTGGAGGAGCAGAAGCCACAAATGGTTAACAGCATAATTCCCTGAAGGGCATCAGAAAGTCAAGGAAGCAATTCTTGACCTTTCTGAAGCTATTATGAAGAAAACATAAAGAAACAATTCTGTAAGCTTAATGAAGGAATGCTGTGAAAACTGTAATGGGCTATTTGTGCACATCTCAAAAGCATCATATAATTTGGCACAATTGGCAGTCTATTCTCCAGCATGACCAAGCAGAGTGTTGCTACTTAGGCCCAAAGTGCCTTGGCAAAGCCAGGTCCCAACCTCCATCTCTTCTCTAAAACCCAGGGCATCTATGATTTAATTTCTAAGACTTACATAGCAGTGGCTGAAATGAAATGTGGCACAGGCTCATTCATTTTACCCGAGTGCAAAAATACGTTTCATGCTCCAAAATGCAAGCCCTGTTTTGGTTTTGTTTTTTTCCTGCTACACATACAGAGTTCTTTTCTTTTTCTTTTTCTTTTTTTTTTTAATTACATTTTCAGGCAATTAGTTCATTACATTGACTCAGCTCTTCGTGATTCTGGTAGGGGCTGATGGAAGAGTGAGGTGGTAGAGTACTTCATTATTTTTAAAAATGGTTATTGGCCATGTTCGGTTCCCATATTTCATTCCCAATTTCATAAGGGCATTTAGTATGCAGAGTCTCTGTATAAGATCATCAGCTGCTATATTAGCACAACGGCTCTTTTGGAACCATAACCGTCTACCACGGAAATGATCCGTGGATATACAAGTTTATAAGGTCTGATACATTTACAAACAAAGATTTTTTTTCACCCCCTTTCCATTATTTATTCCTCGTTAGGCTTCCTCCTCCCTTTTTTCTTTCTGCTTTTTAAAATGCAAAAATAATACACAAGGCCAGGAAGAAACACTCCCCAGTATGTTTAACTAAATCTAAGAGAATTCTAGAGAAACGATCCCACAAAAGCAATGGTTTTCAGTCAGCCCTGGGCTTCACCTACATCCTGTGTCTATAGAGTGTCTGTTCGTGGTGCTTATTGCCTTCCAAGTAAAGGGAGTGTGTGACTCTGCGGGCTAGAGTCTGCTAGCTTCTCGTGGTAGTTCCCACGGTCCGGAGGACAGTCATGTTACTTCCATACGGTGTTGCTCTGTTGGCTGTGAATGACTGGAGTCTATTCCCGATTCTCAATCATTCTAAAACTGAGTGGTAGAAGCAGGAAGCCAAACTGGTAACCATGCTTTTGGAAAACGTGGGCCTTTATAATCAACTGACTTAAAAGAGAGGAAGCTTTGTCTTAGACTGGCAGAGATCAGTAGGCAGAGAGCAAACTGAAAATATCTTCAGTGGCCTGAGCGATGCCGGAATGAGCACCCATGTTTGCGAAAGCCATAAACAAAAACAGCAGCGAAGTGAACGTATTGATAACAGAAACATGCCCTGGACAACTGTCACTGCTCATATTTGATTTGGATAATTCTTTACAAGCAGTATAGTCTTGCCCCTCACTTCTGACACCAGAGAATAGATTGTTTTCTTAGAAGTGGAATATTGGAGCTAGGTATTTTTAGACATCTGTAGAAATGCATCCACTGGAAACAGAGGGTTGACCATAAGCATTCATCATCTCTCCCTGCCAAGACCCAATAAATGATAGTAGAAGACTGAACCTATAACCAAGACAAGCACCGAAGGGGGGGGGCGGCCATCACTGAATAAGTCACCGGGACAACTGATGGATGGGTAAACTGATGGATGGGTAAAGGGTGGAAGGCTTTTGGTAGATGAAGGAGAGGAAGCAGGGAAGGAGCTGCAGGGTGTGTAGGAGGAGACTCCATAAGAGGAAGGAGAAACGTGGCTTAGAAACTATAGTCAAGATGGCCAGAATCAGCAGAGGTCAGGAATGACAAAGAGGTTGACTGAAATTATCTTTGGGGAGACTATTTCCAACAGCTCCCTCTCTCACCTGCCTCCCCCTTCCCAACCCTGCTGCAGTGGTACAGCACTTGGCTGACAGAGCAACGGTGGCTTCCACACTCCCCTCCCAGTTCCTCCGTCCCCAAGCAAACAAAGCTAGGTTTCACCCTATTGCCAGTACCTCCTGACCCCAGGATTTTACCCCTGGGCTGAGAAACCAGAGGACCCTTATCCAAAGAAGCAGAGCTAAGGCCTAGGGGGGAAGGAATGCTAGCATGGATGCAGGCTGTCCCACGCTACGGACCTCCACCTTCTGGCACGTGGAAGCCCCCAGCTTAGAATCCAGCTCCCTGCCTGCTGAATTCATTCCCTCCCTGAAATGAAATCAGGTAAGTAGTACTCCTGACCCTCCTACTCAGAGCGCCCAGACGGTCTGCCCATTCTAAGGCCGTCAGTACAGATACCTACTGAGCCACAGTCCATAGTCATCAGTGGTCATCGTCAGTGTTGCTGCTGCCATCACCATCATCACCATCATCATCATCATCACCCTCATCATTACCATCATCAAACACTGAGCACCATCTGATATCATTTCTCAGATCTCTCAAAGGCATTGCAAACTCTTGCCCCAAACTGGGCTGACCACTTTCTCCCCCAACTTCCCCCCCCGAACTCTTCCTCTTTTAATATTCCTCTTCCAGAAAATGGACCCACCAAACACCATAATTTACATCTATAGACCACATACCCTATGCCAGGCACTGTTCTAGGCACATGACATGCCAGAGAAAGCCCACATCATCGAGAATCTTACCTACAAGCTACATCTGTATCACGTCATGGGGTTTACCAACTGTCCAACAAAAGAAACATGTATTTTATTTTTTTTAAAGATTTTATTTATTTATTTGACAGAGAGAGACACAGCAAGAGAGGGAACACAAGCAGGGGGGAGTGGGAGAGGGAGAAGCAGGCTTCCCACTGAGCAGGGAGCCCAATGCTGGGCTCGATCCCAGGACCCTGGGATCATGACCTGAGCCGAAGGCAGATGCTTAACGACTGAGCCACCCAGGTGCCCCTGAAACGTGTATTTTAAATTATAAAATTAAGGAATCCATTTTCTCTAGGGCATTATGAATATCTTTTTGAGGTTTCACATAGACAACACCACCACTACCACTACCACACACACACACACACACACACACACACACACCCCTGGATCAAGCAAACACAACGAATTACTGGTCACAATGAGCAAATGGTGAGCACCCTACTTGCCACTTCATTTATTCATGTTTCCACGAGGTATTTAGAGAGTACCTACTAAGGCATAGCACTAAGTGCTAGGTCATGTGCAGACCCACTCAGACCCTTAGAGTTGAGGTGAAGATTATGTTGAACTGAAAACATTGGAGACACAGGTCACCTGGGTGGCACAGTCGGTTAAGTGTCCAACTCTTGATTTCGGCTCAGGTCACGATCTCAGGGCCATGAGATGGAGCCCCGTGTCGGGCTCCACACTCAGCAGGGAGTCAGTTTGGTATTCTCTCTCTCCACCCACCTCTCCCTCTGTTCTCCCACCTCCCCACACACACTCTCTCTCTCTAAAACAAACAGACAGACAAAAAAATTGGAGATTCAACAAATCCAGAAATAATCCTTTCAAAGCTTCCCTTTTCTGACTAAAGACAAACTTCTGGGAATGAGGCTGCCATAAACCTCCTCTTTGGGGCACCTTCACTCCCAGAGACAAAACAGAGTGAAACTGCCATAAATTTCCTCTTGGGGTAGTTGTTACTGGCCAGAAAGAAAAGGGAGAGGAGTACTTGCACCTGCATAAACAAACATTTAAACAAACGAACCACAAACTTTCTTACCTTTTTGTTCTCTTAAAAGCGCATTTGTTTCTCCTAAGGAAATTCATCTGTTCTTCCCATAAAAGCCTTTTCTCCCCACCTCCCTTTCTCCTTATGAAATGGATATATGAGCCTTTGGCTATCTTGTGAATCACGTTTTTCTGTTAACTCTCATGTCCATAAGTGAATAAGAATCTGCCTTTTCTCATGCTAAGCTTTGTCAGTTTAATTCACAGGCCCTCAAACACCAAACTTAAGAGGATAGAGAAAAAGTTTTTCCTCTCTGATAGTGACAAAGACAGAAAAATTCTTGCTCTCGTGGAAACCACAACCTACCAGGAAAATATACACAGAAAGAACAAATACACAAACGAATATTTACAGATTGCAACACTGCTGTGAATCAGATAATCATGTGGGTCAGTAAGAGCTGGTATTCACCTCGTTAATCCCCAGGACAAGGAGCTTATTTGTTAATACTGGGGTCTGTTCTGAGTGGTTGGTACTTAAGCCTGAGGATGGTTAAATATACAGAACATCACGCGTGGCGGTCTAGGAAGGCCTCTCCATGTAGGCTGAGTCCAAAAGCATGAGAGAGCCGGCACGGGGAGAGATGTGAAAGAGCACTGCAGGCAGATGGAGGGGCACACACAAAGGCCCCTGCCCCTCGGAGCGCTAAAAGATTTCAAAATGGATCAAGCAAGCCTGGTGAAGAGAGTCTTTTTGAAAACAGGGTCAGGAGGCCACAAGGGAGGAGAAATGTATGTCTGTCCTCCTTGGAAGAACCATGAACTTTTTGCCAGCTGCAAGCCTTCAGCCAGGACTTAACCCTCTACTCACCATGACACCTGAGTCGTCAATGCAACTTGACAAAGTTTCCATCCCTTGTTTGCATATCGACTCAACCAATTCCAGTTAACCTGGTTCCTATTCCTGTTTTGCTAAGGGGCCTGGTTGACAACTGCATTCCAGAACCTTTCGCCTTTATTTAGCCCTGACCCCTCTTTGTCTTCCTGGGAACACACAGGTCAGGTTTCTACCTGAATCTCTGTCTCCCAAATTGAAGTTCTATTTGCCCAAATAAATGCCTGTTTGCTTAAATGTTCAGTGAATTCTTTCTTGGTTGACAAAACTTGAGATGTCAAAGTTAAGTAGAAGGGACGGGGGGGGGGGGGGGGAGCGGGAAGGTGAAGGGTAGGCAAGGCCACATCCCACAAGACATGGCGACGCCTCTGTGTGTGTGGACTTCAGAATCTGGGAGGGTCACCCCTGAAATCATCAGTCTCCATGATGGCATTGGGGGAAGAAACTTAGTGCTTACAGATAAGTAAAGGGAGATATCAAGGAAAAAGAGAGAGGGCAGCATCTAAAATCAGGAGATTCGTGAAGTACTAGATAGTCAGTTAAAGAGCAAAGACCTGGCAGGAGCTACAGACGTCAGTTAGAAAGTAGAAGCTATCTGACCTTCAGAAATTGTGGGGGTGGGGGTAGGAAAGAGTCCTGATAATTGTTTTGGCCACTGCATCCCAGGGCCTTACCACTTTATCACGTGGTACACTTGAATACTACGGAGGGGGGCAGTGGAGCTCAATTCAGAGGCAGAAATATAAAGACCGAGTGCTTTTATCAACCCATATAATATGGTTCCCAAACATCTGACCTGCCAATGTGTTTTGGTTTTTCTTTTATAGGAAATGTATAGAAAGGAAGGGTCACACAGTGGTTTCTGGACTCAAAAGAAATAACATTAAAATGGTCTCTTTAGCCCTCATCAAGTAAAAGGGGTCCTGATTTCCCCTAGAGACAGGCGCTAACACCCAGGGCCTCCTAGAAGGTAGGCAGGTCTGCTGAAAGCACTATTTATATGCAACAACAATGGGAAGAGTCTCTAAAATTACATGACTCCAATATTCCTAGAATTCTGTCTGGAGTCATTTATTAAAGATTTGGATTTATTTTCTCTAAAGGAGAGTGAGTTTTATGTCATCCTCGAGGAAATGCAGTATTTAAAGTTAACCTTATTACAGGAGGGATTCCTGGAAAGACATAATAAAATCCAACAGTTGGTGGATTGAAGCTGGAGGTCACTCTAATTAAGAAACTAAAGAGTAAATGGAATGCAAACAATCCTATTTAACACTAAACAATTTAACGTGGGGGAATCATTTTAACATAATGACTCAAGGGCAGATTACATTCTCCCATGCATAGGCACAGCCCCCATTGACTACCACCAGGGACGCTGATGCATATCTACAAACAGTTTGGGGCCCAGAGGCTGGTGAAATAAACTGTGTGAATCAATTTAAAATGCAGCCAGATGTTTCTGACTCAGAAAGCTGGGGAAGGGGGGGAGCAGGGATCCACGCAGAGCCCACAGGACAGACGACTGACGCACTGGCCACTCTCCCAAGTCAGCCGTAAATTGGCTAACATGACCTCTTTTCCTATCTTGCTATCTTTTTGTTCCATTAAGGAAGAATTCATATCAAGAAATTATTTCATTTGATAAGCGTTCCTCCTTATTTTAAAGAACTCTGAGGAAAACAAAGATGGATTAACCTGAATGTTGATCTCGAGAAGTTTGGTTAATAGGAGAAATGATGTGTGCATGTACAAGTTTAAATAAGGAAGACATTCAGAAAATAATCACAGATGTGTGAAAAAGTCACCTGCGGGGATTTCATGGAAGCATTATTGCAGTGAAAAAAAAGTTTTAAATAGGGAGTGAGGAATGATACTTTGTTTTTTAAAGTACCTATTAATAATGATGGAATAGGTTGTAGCCATTAAAAAGGATGTTGGAGAAAATATTTAAGAACTTGGAAAACTGTTGATAAAATATTATTAAGTAAAAAAAAGGCAGCTAAGTAAATGTTATCTACAGTGTGACTCTGTTTTTTAAAGAGAAAAGGAAAAAATGTTTTTATGTTGGTTTGTACAATGGAGAAAAAAATATTTACCGAAATATGAGCAATGCTTATCTTTTGGTGGTATGAGTGGTTGTTTACTTTCTTTTAACTTTTTGGGTTGTCTATATTTTCCACAGTAAGTGTATACTACTTTTTGACAACTGAAAATGAAAAAGAAATATTAAAAGAAGCGTATAAAAAGAAGACAGAAATGGAGCACAGAGCAATTTAGAAGAGGCAGAGAATGTCTGACTACCAGGCATCATCCATTTATTATTCCAACATTTCTTACTGAGCATCTCAAAGGGAAAGTTGGTCTATAACTGGGAAGAGCAACTAAATACCCACATTTTCAGGGCTTAAACTAGAGCATGTCTAAATACAGAAAGGGTCTGCTAGATAAGGATTCCCTCTAAATGCTTTCCTGTGTGCTTGGATCATGCCTTTCCCAAAAGATGTTAGTTACTTTAAAAAAAAAAAAAAAAAGAATTAAAAAAGAAGAAAAGGAAGGAGAAGGAAGAGATTGTCTAATAGATTTAAGGCTCTTGTTTTACTACACATTTAACCATTTGGGAATAAAACAAGCAGTCTCAGAACCAACTCACAGCTTTATTTTACAGCTTCGTTGTTAAAGAGGGTTAACGTTTGCCCACTAGCTTGCATGCTTTTTGCCTGTTTGTTTCCTTTCCCTTTCGCTCCACGGCTTTAATGAGTTACCTTCAGAAGATAATTTGAATACTTGCTTCAGTTTTCCTGGTTCTTTTTGGCCACCCATGCCTTGGCAGGTCTCACCTTATGTGGGTATAAGTACTCACGCTACATCTCTTCTGCACCCACTATTTCATGAATCAAGTGTTAACTAACTCTGTAGCAAAACAAATCCATCTGGAAATTGGCATTTCTACGATGTGTTCTTAAAACTGCTGTTCATCATTCCCGACGTGTGAGCATGTGTGAAAACTCTGAATACATTTAAAGCAAGAAGCCCTGGAAAGGCAAGGCATACATTTAGAAGCTAGAATGCATGCCACAAGGGGAGGGCATACTCCGAGCGCTCTGAAGGTTGACTTTGCTGGTATCAAGGCATGCTAAATATTTGACCATTTCAGCAGAGTGCCATTATTCTGAACATGTTCCACCTTCTCTATTTACCAAAAGATTATTTCCCAATTGCAAAAAGGATTACAGTTATAACAAGTTAAAATATATAGCCCTTTTTCTTCATTAGTTAATTTATTTATACCCGGCCCCGCATGTGGCAAGAGGATTTGAGGTAGCTCAAACAGGACTTGATGAACTGAATTATCCAGGGACGCATTCTTTTCCTATGCTGATTGCTACTTCCAAATGGATCACAGTAGTAAAATTAATAGCAAAGTAATGATTCAGCATCCCTAACGTCCTTGTACTGCCTACCATGTGCCAGACTGCCAAGTACTCTGCAAATATTTTCTTACATAACCCGCACAACAACCCTATGAGTAGACAGTATTTTTGTCCCCATTTCATTAAAAAGTAAAACGAGGTGTTTTTTTAAGATTTTATTTATTTGAGAGAGAGAGAGAGAGAGAACGCACGTGTGTGTACATGAGTTGGGGGGGCAGAGGGACACGGAGAAGCACACTCCCCATTGAGCAGGGAGCCCAAGTCTGGGCTCGATCCCAGGACCCCGAGATCATGACCTGAGCCGAGGACAGAAGGCAGACCCTTAACCGACTGAGCCACCCAGGCTCCCCTAAAATGAGGTTTAGAGAAATGGAATACACAACAGTGTACTAAGGGGTGAAGCCGAGATTAAAATCCAAGCCTTTTCCAGAAAGTTGCCTCCCTACCAACACTTACCACTACATTCCTGGTGGGAGGTGTCAGGCTGGAAGAAAAGTTTCTAATCATTCACTTGAGTCCAGAAGCCCCTTACTGACACACTGGAGATGGATGATTAAGGCTGGAGGTACTAAGACAAAATGTGTGATTATCTGGAGTTGCTCAGATTGGTGGGGAAACACAATATAATGAGTTCCTATATGCTGGGGCGCCCAAGGCATCCCCCTGGACTTGAGGGCGGTGACCACGTCTATTATCCTGACAAGTCTATCCCCAGTCCCTAGCACGTTGGTGTTCAGTGGGTATTTGTTGAATGAATGAATATACCATTGGGTTCACCAGATCAGAAAAGGAACCTTCTTAGGAGGTGAGAATGTCTGAAGAGCTATGACCTTCAGGAATTAAAGACTGGAGCAGAAAGATAAGTGGATTTCCCTCAACGATTCCACTTCCTGATAATCACACTCCGTATAATCCTTCCCATGATTATAGGCCAGACTTATTGGTTTGCTTTTAATGAACAGAATACAACAGAAGTGATGGGATGTCCCTTCCAAGATTCGATTAGAAAAAGGCTGTGTGTCTTCTGAATTTGTCTCTTTCTGGTGCTCTCTGTCTCAGATGACCACTGTCACATCATGTGAATAATCAGGCAGCCTACAGAGAGGCCCAGATGAGAAAAACTGGGGCCTGCCAGCAACCTAAAAAGGGAACTTTGAAATAGATATTTAGAAGCTTACTATCAGCCATATAAGTAAACTTGGAAATGGATTCTTGAGGCCCCCATAGTTGCCTTGAAATGACTGCAGCCCCAGCCACATATGGCCTGCACCCTTGTAAGAGAGCTGAACCAGAAGCACCCCCACAATCCGTGCCTGTATTCCCCGACCTGGAGAAACCATGAAATAATAAACAAGTATTGTTTTAAACTGCTCGGTTTTAGGGTAATTTGTTATGCAGCAATAAATAACTAATACATTCCCTAATAACTTTCAGTGAAAGGAGGACTATTAACACGTGTTGAAGCTATGAAAGGGGTATTAGGCCACTTATAACTGCCCCATTTGTTACTTCCTGGCTGGTTTCCCCATAGTGATTATGAACATCCTTACAATAGAGAGGGACCATGCGCTTATTTTCAGGGGTAGCAAAGGAGTGGGGCAGGCTGGGGACTCTTGGTCCCCTTCCACAACCAGTCCTAGGGAGAGAGGACCCTCAAGAAGATGTACACGTCTCAGCATAGGGAATATGGATGGTATTGTAATAGCATTGTATAGTGACAGATGGTAGCTACATTTGTGAGCCGAGCATAAGGTCTAGACTTGTCGAATCATGATGTTGTACACCTGAAACTAATGTAACATTGCATGTCAGCTATACTTCAATTAAAAAAAAAAAAAAAGATGCACATGTCATAGCTTTGAAAAGGGAAGACAGCCAGACATGGGGAATGTGTCCAGAAGTAAAAATTAGGTCCGTGAAAAATTCATCTTGGTTCCTCTACATTCATAACACTTATGTTGGGTGATGTATCAATTAGAATTAGGTTCAGCTATATAAAACAGGAACCCCCCAAGTAACACTGTCTTAAAGGAAAACAAGCTTATTTCATGTAGGAGATTTCTCCCATAGGAGGAAGTCATTTGAGGACTAGTCTGGCAGCTTTGAGAAGTCATCCAGGTCCAGCCTCCTCCTATCCATCCTCAAGGAGATGCCTAGAAGACAGCCCCACCCTCCCAGTCTGACAGAGTAGTTTGGTCACTGCACGTAGATCCTCATTCCAGCAGCCAGATGCAGGAAAGGGCAAGCAAGAGCACACCCACCACTTTAAATAGACTTCCTAGAGTCCCATGAGACCCTTTTGTTTATATCTCATTGACCAGAACTTACTCACATGGGCATGCCCAGCTGCAAAGGACGCTGTAAAACTTGCCCAGCTCGACATCAAGGTCCTGTTACTAAAAGGAAGGGGAGAACAGACACTGGGGAGGCAAGAAGTACCCTCCACTACAGGAAATCAGACTGAGAGAGCACCAGATGCTTTGTCATTCTAAGAGTGCCACGATCTGACTCATCTCGTTATTTTTAACTTTCTTGTTCTTTAATTCCATCAAGCAGGACTAGACACCACTTTTTATGCTTTTCCAGCTGGCTCTACTGCTGGAGTCCCAGCCCCCTGGTCACTATGTATCCAGCTCCCATACCACTTCCTCTGCGGTTCTTTTCTCAGTCCTCACCTTCCTCTGAAAGTTCATAGCACTGATTTGTGCCTTTGTCCAATTTAATAGAGAGAAAAAAATCATGTACTTTTCGACTGCCAGACATTGCATTAGGAATGCAAATGTGAATTAAAAAAGGACCCAGCCCTCAAAAAAATGTATCAAAATCAATTGATAAATGTTTGTTAAATAATGAATGACTAATCTGCTTCAAAGTCTCACATCCAGGTTTGATTACATATAGTTTTTATAATCACGTGCATAATGAAGGATGGAATGTGGCCCATGTACACCTAATTCAACACAATTTTGCTTTCTTCTCCTAGGTGCTTGGCATTGTTTTCCCATGATCCTTTCAGCCTTCATTCACACATTTATTTAATATCTACTTAGTGCCCAACATTGTGCAAGGCACTGGGCATAAAAAGAAAGACTTGATCCCTTCCTTTGGGGACTTGGGGAAGAGAAAGACAAATAAATAGGTTATTACAATACAGTACTGCAGGATAATAGAGTGTGTATATATATATATATATATATATATATATACACAAAATAAAGAATATATATACACATATATCTCAGTATCTGCCCCTGGTTCCTGGCATAGAGCTCCTAAATGCTTGTAATTTCCTGGGTAATAGGAGCATCTTTGGTTCTAATGAGGTGACTGTGAGTGGGACTCCTGAATGGGGGCTGGTCACCAGAAAGACCCAAGCCATGATTAGAAGCTTAGAATTTTCAGTCCCGCCCTCCCCCCCATCTTCCAGAGAAGGGAAAGGGGCTGAAAATGGAATTAATGATCTATCATGCCCACATGATGAAGCTCTCATATAAATCCAAATAGTGTGGGGTTCAAAGAACTTCCAAGCAGGTGAACACATCCACATACACTCCAACTCCATGGAAACAGAAGTGTGCTGTACGGTATTGTCGACCTTGCTGATACCTTGATTTTTAGACTTCTGGACTCCTGGAGGTGAGAAAATAAATTTCTGTTGTTTAAGCCACCCAGTTTATGGTAATTCATTATGGCAGCTTTAGAAAACTAATTCAAGATTTAAAGAAACGTTAAGGAAACTACATCAACAAGACTGAGTGAGCATGAGGGAAGATTTTGTGGTTTCTGATTGGGCCAACTGGACAAATGATGGTGCTTTGAAATAAGAAACACACAAGGAAGGACAGAAGTGGGAGGGGAAAAAAAAGGTTCACCTGTAGACAAGTGGCTTTGGAGGTGCCTAAGGGCCATGGAGGTGACAGGTCTGGGATGGGGATTAGAAGTAGCAGCATTGAAACCACTACAATGGATCTTGCCCACAAGTTGAGACTTTCACATGTGAGGTGATTCAGGAATATTCCAAGACAGTATGTACTAAACTGCTACAACATGGAGCATAGCTATTTCAAGAAGCTTGAATTCAGGGAAATTAATGTAAGGTGGAAAAAATGGCCCACGTTTCTATAGTAATGAGCAGGGTTGTTTCATTTTTATTATTAACTGGCACAGACCTACATTAGCCTCTGACCAAGCAGGCTGACCAACTCCGAGATCGGTTTTCATCACAAGCAAGGTTGCTCACAGAATGTTAGACCCAAGAGGACACGCGGCGTCCAGCCTCCCTCCTTACAAATGAAAAAGCAGAGACTTTGATGGAGAATAACTTGCCCATGGTCAGTAAGAGGACCAGGTTAGATCCCAGCACAGGCTCGGCCTTCACCCTAAAAATCACATAATAAAGCAAATCGTGAAAAACCTCATCTGAAGGAAAATGAGGTGTAGTTTGATCTATAAAAGTCGAATGATGAGGAAAATGAACAGATAAAAATATTGTCAAGCTCCAGAGCCAGAAAGACCTGGTTTCAAATTCAAATAACCATCAGGCATTATCAGTAAGTATGCTTTCGATTTTTTTTTTTTAATCTCAACAATGAGAAAATTATTGGTTGGCATAATTGAAGAAGTCCAGCGACAGGGAGGGGTTTGAATGTGGTTTGAGCAGGGCTCCAATTCTGTTTCACTGCCTTCTAGGCTCTCTTCTGCTTTTAGCATTTAGCAGCTTTGCCCTCTGACTGGTTTCCTACAGCCCGGTTATGTGGATCCACCTTGCACCTGGAGCACACAGCATCTGTACGCTGGGGTACAAAGGGCAGGGAGCAGGGAGCAGGGAGCAGTCGACCACGGTGCAGGCAATAGGGGGCATGTGATCTGCAGAGAATTTTAAAATAACAATAAAACCAACCAAAGTGGGTCTATTATTATCTTCACAAAGTAGTGGCAATATGAAACCAGGTCAGTGATCAAATGCTTCTCCCAGCGAGGTCTACTGCTACCACACCCAATGCTTGGCCTGTCAGTACCTCTGTGCTCCAGAATTTCCAAACAGAAGTCCCTACGGCCACATAGGTTGAACTGGATTAAGTCAAGTACCTGCACTTAAACTAATCCTGGCCCATAGGAGCTTGGAAGGTGCCGACTGGCTTAGCTTAAATCATTGGCTGATTCCCAAGGCAGGATCAGCTTTCCCAAATGCCTGGAGCTTCCCAGTTGAAGTCTGGAATGGATGAGATGGAGAAAGATGAATCACACCTGTGACCTCAGGCAAGTTCCTTGACCTAAATCTCAGATATATGCTAGATACTGTCCCAGAAGCTCTACATATATGTAAATTCCAACAGCAGGAGGTAGCTAATCTGATTACCCACCCCCCATGTCAATCAGGAGCCTAACAGAAAACAAATAGCACACTCAAGTTAAAGCCCTTGGAGGAAGGTTTACTTGCAAAAAGGCTATTTTTAAAGGTGTAGGTTGGGTGTAGGGAACCACTGGGGAGCCTGCGGAGACCTAAGAATAGGAGCAGCTCAACTGTCACTACCTTCAGGCCTACGAGGACAAGGGGAGGGACGAGTTGTCCCAAGCTGAGCGAGAGTGAGTTGTATAGGGACGGTCTCAGCAACCTGAGAGAAGCCATGACATTCGGCTCTAAGAGCAAAGTTAAGCAAGGCAAATTCCCAGGATGGGAATTCTGGGAAATAAATACCCTGCCCACGTTCTCCTCCTCCCAGCTATGGCTGGGGCCTCCTGTCGGCCCGCCCCAACAGAAAGCAAAGGGTGCCAGGGCCTGCGGATGGCATTCATACAGCTAGCCTCTTGGAGCAGAAATCAGGGTAGAAAGGGTGGAGAGCAGATTTGGAGGGACAAAGAGAAGATACCCAACACACTCCATCTTACAGATGGAGAAACTAAGATTCAGAGAGGTTAAGTCACTTGTCTGATCCAGAGCATATACTCTCTTTTTTTTTTTAAGATTTTTTTTTTTAATTTGTCAGAAAGAGAGCACAAGCCCGGGGAGCGGCAGGCAGAGGGAGAAGCAGGCTCCCTGCTCAGCAGGGAGCCCAATGCGGGACTTGATCCCAGGACCCTGGGATCATGACCTGAGCCGAAGGCAGATGCTTCACCAACTGAGCCACCCAGGCGTCCCAAGCATATACTCTTTTTATTCCTTTTTCTTTTCTCCCCCCAGCTTTATTGAGGTAGAACTGCCAAATCAGAGTATATACTTTTATACTATACAATCTCTCAGAGCAAGTAAAGCGAAAGGTGGAGTGCCAGTTACATAATATATGCTTCACAGATGTTATTTTTCCACTACATTTTAGTCTCTGCTGGCAAAGAGAAACCACTGATAAAATCAGAGTGTCCAGATCCTTCCCAGGCAGGAGCTCCCCCAAGCAAATGAACCAAGGCTCCCTCCCAGGGAGTCAGCCCACATCTCACAATCCACACTGTGCCGAAGCGCCCCGGAGACCACAATATAAATGTAAAAGACATGCTGCTTTTCCTCTCTGCATTTCTAAACTAACTTGAATCCCTGGCTATACCACGAAAATAAATCAAAATGTGAGGGTCTGTGAACAGTATCCATTCAAGGTGCAATTGACTTGCTCCACAATGCACACTGTAACCAGAGCCACGCAGGCTAAGTAAACAGGATGTCTGATGATATGCACACACTCTAGCAAGCAGTACCTGCATGCCCCCTCTTCCCAAGAAAATCAAAGTGTTCGACTGGCTTCCTCTTAATCCAATTCACACTCGCCTCACTCTCGTTGGAAAGGTGGGTGGCAGATATTATTTATCATCCCAGTGTCACTGGTGGGCTCAGAAGGGTGACATGATTTACCTATTGTCAAACGAGTTTTCATAACAGCCTAACTCCATTTGACACATTCCTTTCAGCAAACCAAATATGCTGTGGGTCCATACCTTGAATGTGTCAAAATAATTTGCAAGCGACACCCACATCCCCATCCCATTTGATAGAGTTGGGTTAGTCACTTGGAAGAGTTGCTAAGGAGATTATTCAGAAAAGAGGAATGCCAGAAAATCAGAGCTGCGGGGGTTTCGCCTCACTTGGACGGGGCTGATAATTAATTACAATACTGCCATGTATAAGAGATGATGGGGGCAGGGCGTGGCTGCCAGGCCCCCATGTTCCCGTATCTCATTAAATGCTCACAAGCACCCAGTGAAGGGGGACTTCTGTCTCTACTATTTTACAGAGAAGCAATCTGAGTCTAGAGAGATTAAGTCACTTGCCTGGAGGCAGGGTCAGCCTCTTGAGCATACAACTTTAGAAAGGACTAGTACTTGGTTCAAGGCTCTGCTGTTGCCATCTTGAAATTCTTATTAACTTCTGAACAAGGGGACCTACATTTGCATCTTGCACTGGGCCCTGCAAATAATGGAGCAAGCCCTGCCTGGAGGCATTTATCCTACAAATGCTGACCTAGTCTGTACCAGGCGCTGGACTAGGCAGAGGGGGTCAACAAGAAGGTCAAGTCCCTGCTCTCATGGAGCTACCATCCCACTGAGGGAGAAAGATGGCAATGAAGGGAAGAGCAAGGTAACTAGAGATAATGATGAATGCTATGAAGAAAGTAAACCAAGTGATGGGATAAAGTGAATGTGGGTGGGCGGGGTGCGACCTTATACAGGGTGATCACCTCCATACAGGTGACACTTACTGAGGTGTGAGGCTGAGGAAGAGCCAGCCTGGCAGGAGCCGGGAGAGAGGCTCACGCCAAGGGAGTGCAAACGAGAGTAAAGGACGAGGGGAGGCAGGAGTCAGACATGCTGAAGAGCTGGGAAGAGACCTCAGTTCCCCAGCTGTGTGACAGGGGCTGAAGCACAGTGAGAGGACAGGTGCAAGGTACAGCTGAGGATCAGACAGAACCCAGATGTCACAGGGCCTTTTAGGCCAAGGGTAGGAGCTTGGATTTGAAGCCCCTGCACTGGGAGGCCAAGGACACAATACTAAGATGGCGCAAGAAGCGCTGCGGATGTGTATTTCAGATTACTCAGGCTATTATGTGGAAAACGGGGGTTAGAGGAGGGCAATGGGCACAGGAGCAAATCCCAACTATAGCGCCCACCACCCGGCACAGCTTCCAACGGACCAGCCGGCTAGAATGTGAGGATTCCATGAAGGCCTCCAGAGAATCTACACATATACTAACGAACGTACAAATATATTTATACATACATAGGTACATCTATACGGTATTATGTGTGTATAAATCTACATATATTTTTAAATGAAATGTAAAAAATATCCAATATGCACACACACAATATATCATATTGCAAATTTACATCCAATGTATTAATTTGTGCTGGGTTAATGCATTTGCATATATAAACCTGAGATATAAAATTCCTTTGCCATCTTTGCTTATTTGAAGAGTCTCCAAGGATTGCATGACGAGATGATTAACAACACCATCACCGTTTCAAAGCATTATTAGGCGCTTCCTAAAACTGCGCAGCCAGATCAAAATAAATAGGATGCTGGGACCCATAGAAAATAGTAACTATTATCCAAAATCCACAATTTCACATTTGGTGTTCCCCAGCTTGTCAATGGCTATCTTTAAAGAACATAAAATGCTACATATTTAAAGCCACACTTGTGTTTTGTACTCTTAAAGACTGATTTGTCTATTTCATGTCCATTCAGCAAATGATAATAAAATGAATACTGACAAACAAGACAGCTTCCTTGTCCTAAAGCTTCACACATATTTACTCATGAAACCTGACAAGAGCAGAAAGACTCTATTAATAATTACCCCCTTTCATGGGTGATACAACTGAGTTCCGGAGAACATAGTAACTCCTCCTGTGAATGACGTAATAACAAGTCATGCAGCTAATCAGTGTCAGGGCTAGGATAAACACCCAAGCAGTCCAGCTGCAGAGCCATGCTCTCAACTAGAGGCTGGCAGACTGGGTTGGTAAACTACAGCCCATGGGCTAAATCTGGTTCTTTGCCTGTTTTTTGTTTTTGTTTTGTTTTTTTAAGATTTTATTTATCTGTCAGAGAGAGAGAGAGGACAAGCAGGGGGAGTAGCAGGCTCCCCGCTTAGCAAGGAACCCGATGTGGAACTCGATCCCAGGACCCTGGGATCGTGACCTGAGCCGAAGGCAGACGCTTAACTGACTGAGTTAAGGCGCCCCCCTTTGCCTGTTTTTGTAAATAATATTTTATTGGAAAGTTTATTAATAGCCAAAACCATGTTGTCTATGCCTACTTTTGCTACAACAGCCGAGCTGAGCAGTTGTGGCCGAGATTATATGGCCCACAAAGCCTAAAATACTTACTACCTGGTCCTTTCTAGAAAACATGTGCTGACCCCTGCTTTAAGCCACATAGAAAACTATATTGTCTATGTGGCAGCCACTATTCCAGGCACTCGGGATAGAGAGCACACAGAACTAATGAGGCTCCTGGTCTCATGATGCTTATAATTACATGACAGATTGGGCAAGATTTTGTGTATGTGTGTATGCAGAGGGGCCATGTTCTGCTGCTAAAAATTTTGACCGTCCAAATTTAGATGATCCCTTACATCTCATTGCTTTGTTTCTTTAAAAAAAATCTGGTAGTACCAGAGCCTTGGGTGTCTTAAAATTACTTTGGAAGGAAAAGCAATTGATATGATTCTAGGGACTTCTGTCACAGGCAAGTTACAAAGCATGTGGCTCTGACCCAGCAAGGTAATTCTCATGTATAAAATACACCTGCCTATTAGAATTGTACAGCTGGCTTGTTCTTTTTTTTTTTTTTTTAAAGATTTTATTTATTTATTTGAGAGAGAGAATGAGATAGAGAGAGCATGAGGGGGGAGGGTCAGAGGGAGAAGCAGACTCCCTGCTGACAACAGGGAGCCCGATGCGGGACTCGATCCTGGGACTCCAGGATCATGACCTGAGCCGAAGGCAGTCGCTTAACCAACTGAGCCACCCAGGCACCCCCAGCTGGCTTGTTCTTGACAAGTATGCCAATAAAAAGATAATTGATAGAAACAAAGATTGCTAACATTGATAAACGTTTATATCACCAAATCTGAGCTTGCAACTGAAAAGGAAAGCAGGCAAATACTACAGGAATTAAACTATTTCTGAATCAAAACTCTACCTGCAGGATTTATTTTTCCCTCATGCCCTCAGTAGTCTCTATTAAGAATTTGTGATTGTCAACGTTACCACGGCAATCTGTTTGAAGGGGCTGCAAAGAGATGCACCTTAGGCTTCCTACAGCTGACGCTCACCAATGATGCTCATCTTTGACTAGAGGGGTGGAGCACAGACTCTTGATGTAACCAGCATCCTATACCGAAGGACTTGGTGGTGGTTTTTTTTTTTTTCACGTTATCAGATAATTAAGAATTCATTGAATTCCTAATATGAGCTGAATCCGGGTAAGATTTCACATTTGTAATCAAAATGTGGTGAAAATCCATCAATAGAGAAGAGTTTGCTGATCATATTATCATAATTGTTGATTGAGTGATAGATGACATTACCAGTCTAAACACGGATTTTCTTCTCTTTTGAAAAATTCACTCTTAATTCTAACTTGTGGCCTTCCTTCGTGAATTTTGAAGCCACTAATTTGGGATTTGTGATTCAAATTCAATCAAAATGTATTGAGTTCCTAGCAGGTGCCTTCACATGCATCTTTCATTTAATTCTCTTAGCTACACAACTATTCTTGGAAGTAGATATTATCTCACCTATTTTGTAGATGAGTAAACAGAAGCTCAGAGAGGTTAAGTCACTTGCCCAAGGTCACCCAGTGAGAAAAGGGAAGAGCTGACAAATACTAGTCTACTGATGACATTGCCAGGTCCAAGCTAATGTCTGTCATTGCTTAGCAATATTTTCTTCATAGACTGTTGATGATACATAGGGGGCAAAGGTAAATATAAAATAAATGAGGCAATTCTTTTCTTTTCTTTTTTTTTTAAAGATTTTATTTATTTGACAGAGAGAGACACAGTGAGAGAGGGAACACAAGCAGGGGGAGTGGGAGAGGGAGAAGCAGGCCTCCCGCTGAGCAGGGAGCCCGATGCAGGGCTCGATCCCAGGACCCTGGGACCATGACCTGAGCCAAAAGCAGACACTTAACAACAAAGCCACCCAGGCGCCCCAGCAATTATTTTCATGTTGCTCAAACTCTTTAAAATCTAACATCTCTATTCAAATATCTAACATGTTTGATGATAACAAGGAGCTCCCTCAGTTATCAAAGTAGTTCAATTTTCCAGAAAATGCTTGGCTTATAGTTAAGTTATTGAATAACCTTGAAAGAAACTGTGCCAGACATTCTGCATTTGTTCCTCTAGACCCATCATTGTCCACCCTATTCTATGCTCTGGGAGGCTTTGGCGGACCAAGTCTTCCTTTCACTCTGGCTTCCTTCTGGGCTCAGTCAGTTGGCAGCACCGTGGAATATCAGAGGACAGAAAGAAAGCAGGGTATTTATTTCCTTGACTCCCTTCCCACAAGTTGACAGTGGTCGCGTTACTCTAGCAAATGCCAAGCTCCTTCCAGGGCACCTTATCCTAAAGCTATAGTTCTCTCCAGGTTTCTGTAGAAACTCCCTCTTCTTGTGTCTTCAGGCATAAAGGGTGAACTTTCTCCCACTGCTACACTTGAGATGCTTCGCCAGTCCTTGTTAGTTTCCTTTATCCCTGCCCTACCCTTTACCAACAGTCCCTTTACTGAGTGCTCTTCAATCCTGGCTCTTGAAATGAGAGCTTAGATTATAGGTTTGAGACCTTCCTCCTTCCTTATACAAACATTAATGCTATAAATTTTCCTCTCAGCACTGCTTTTGCTATGTCCCATAAATTCAACATAAAGTCTTTCATTTGGGAGGGGGAAAGATGGCGTAGGAGTAGGGGACCCTATTTCAACTGGTCCCCGGAATTGAGCTGGATATCTACCAGACCACTCTGAGCGCCCACGAAACCAGCCTGAGATGTAAGAAGATCTGGATCTCTACAAACAGAATATCGCAGGCGGTTGGTTTTGAGGTACAAAGCGGGGAGCCCTGATTCCATGGGCAGATACCAGAGGATAAACGGCACCGGGAGGGTGCCTGGACGTGGGTAGCCTACACCGCCGGTGAGTGACAGCCTCGCGAGCTGCGGACAGGGCACAGACTTGCAGACCAGTAGCATCGGGGAAAGGACTTTAGGGCAGCCCCCGGGGTGGAAAACCAGAGCGGTGGGGTCGCGCGCACGTGAACTGCAGCCCCCTGGACAGAAACCGGGAGCGACGGAGTCGTGCGCACGCGAACTGCAGCCTCCGAGACGGAAACCTGGTACGCCGGGGTCGTGCAGGTGAACTGCAACCCCCGGGGTGGAAACCCCGAGTGGCGGAGTCCCGCCTGCACGAACTGGGAGCGGCTGGCGGTTTTAGAAGCACAAAGGGCAGAGACGTGCCCCGACCTGGAGGCAGGACTGGGAGCGCTGCGGAGGGGCGCACAACCCAGGACGCTGCAGTTTATAGCAGCATGGACAGAAACGGAGACAGTGTGGCCTGGAGAGCCCACTGAAGAACAGACTGCGGTCTCTCTGCTCTGAGGCAGAGGGTTGGAAACGGTCTCTTCTGCTCTGACTCGCGGAAGAGACGCAGAAAGCCGCCAGGGAAAGGTGCCAGAGAACAAAAGCCCCAAAGACTGATTCCCACTGAGCCCATCCCCCGCCACAGGGGCGCAGGGCAACTCCGCCCAAACAGGGTTGCCTGAGTAACAGTGTGGCAGGCCCCTCCCCCAGAAGACAGGCTGGGAAAAAAAGAGGCCAGCAACCCTAAGGTCCCAAGAAAACAGGTGCATCTTGCTTGGGTTCTGGTCAATAATTTGGACTCTATACATTCCCTCAAACACCCATCAACAGAATGACTAGGAGGAGGAGCCCCCAAAACAGAAAAGACTCAGAGATTATGACTTATGCTGCAGATTTACAAATGGATGCAGATATAACCAAGATGTCGGAGATGGAATTCAGGCTAGCAATTGTGAAGACAATGGCTAGAATGGAGAAATCAATTAATGGCAACATAGAGTCTCTAAGGGCAGAAATAAAAGGTGAATTGGCAGAACTTAAAAATGCTATCAATGAGATCCAATCCAATCTAGATAATCTAACAGCTAGGGTAACTGAGAGAGAAGAGAGAATAAGCGACCTGGAAGACAATATAATAGATAAAAAGGGAAAAGGGGAGGCCAGGGAAAAACAACTCAGAATCCACGAAAATAGAATCAGAGAAATAAGTGACACCATGAAGCGTCCCAATGTCAGAATAATTGGAATCCCGGAGGGAGTGGAGAGAGAGAGAGGACTAGAAGATGTATTTGAGCAAATCATAGATGAGAACTTCCCTAATCTGGGGAATGAAACAAACATTCGAGTCCTAGAGGCAGAAAGGACCCCTCCTAAGATCAAGGAAAACAGGCCAACACCCCAGCATGTAATAGTAAAACTTGCAAATCTTAGAACCAAGGAAACCATCTTAAGGGCAGTTAGGGGGAAGAGATTCCTTACATACAGAGGGAAGAACATCAGAATAACGTTAGACCTATCCACAGAGACCTGGCAAGCCAGGAGGCCTGGCAAGACATATTCAGGGTACTAAATGAGAAGAACATGCAGCCAAGAATACTTTATCCAGCAAGGCTTTCATTTAGAATGGATGGAGAGATGCAGAGCTTCCACGACCGGCAGAAGCTGAAAGAATATGTGACCACTAAGCCAGCCCTGCAAGAAATATTAAGGGGGGTTCTATAAAAGGAGAAAGACCGCAAGAGTGATATACAACAGAAATTTACAGGGACAATCTATAAAAACAACGTCTTCACAGGCAACATGATGACAATTAATTCATATCTTTCAATAATCACTCTCAACCTGAATGGCCTAAACGCTCCCATAAAACGGCACAGGGTTGCAGATTGGATAAAAAGACAGGACCCATCCATATGCTGTCTACAAGAGACTCATTGTGAACCTAAAGATACATCCAGACTGAAAGTGAAGGGATGGAGATCCATCTTCCATGCCAGCAGACCTCAAAAGAAAGCTGAGGTAGCAATTCTTGTATCAGACAAATTAGATTTTAAACTAAAGTCTGTAATAAGAGACACAGAAGGACACTATATCATTCTTAAAGGGTCTATCCAACAAGAAGATCTAACAATTGTAAATATCTATGCCCCCCAACATGGGAGCAGCCATCTACATAAGCCAACTGTTAACCAAAATAAAGAGTCATATTGATAACAATACGTTAATTGTAGGAGACCTCAATACTCCACTCTCAGCAATGGACAGATCATCTAAGCAGAAAATCAACAAGGAAACAAGAGCTTTGAATGATACATTGGACCAGATGGACCTCATAGATATTTACAGAACATTCCACCCTAAAACAACAGAATACTCATTCTTCTCGAGCACACATGGAACTTTCTCCAGAATAGACCATATACTGGGTCACAAATCAGGTCTCAACCAATACCAAAAGATTGAGATTATTCCCTGCATATTCTCAGACCACAATGCTCTAAAACTGGAACTCAATCACAAGAAAAAATTTGGCAGAAATTCAAACACTTGGAAGCTAAAGACCACTCTGCTCAAGAATGTTTGGGTCAACCAAGAAATCAAAGAAGAACTTAAACAATTCATGGAAATCAATGAGAATGAAAACACATTGGTCCAAAACCTATGGGATACTGCAAAGGTGGTCCTAAGGGGGAAATACATAGTCATCCAAGCCTCACTCAAAAAAATAGAAAAATCCCGAATTCACCAACTAACTCTACACCTTAAAGAACTAGAGAACAAGCAACAAACGACACCTAAGCCACACATTAGAAGAGAAATAATTAAAATTAGAGCAGAAATCAATGAATTAGAAACCAGAAACACAGTAGATCAGATCAATGAAACTAGAAGGTGGTTCTTTGAAAGAATTAATAAGATTGATAAACCACTGGCCAGACTTATCCAAAAGAAAAGAGAAAGGACCCAAATTAATAAAATTATGAATGAAAGGGGAGAGATCACGACTATCACCAAGGAAATAGAAACAATTATTAGAAATTACTATCAACAACTATATGCCAATAAACTGAGCAATCTGGATGAAATGGAGGCCTTCCTGGAAACCTATAAGCTGCCAAGACTGAAACAGGAAGAAATTGACAACCTGAATAGGCGAATAACCAGTAACAAGATTGAAGCAGTGATCAAAAACCTCCCAAAAAACAAGAGTCCAGGGCCTGATGGATTCCCTAGGGAATTCTACCAAACATTCAAAGAAGAAATAATACCTATTCTACTGAAGCTGTTTCAAAAAATAGAAACAGAAGGAAAACTTCCAATCTCATTCTATGAGGCCAGCATTACCTTAATCCCCAAACCAGGCAAAGACCCCATCAAAAAGGAGAATTTCAGACCGATATCCCTGATGAATATGGATTCCAAAATCCTCAACAAAATCCTAGCTAATCAGATCCAACAATACATTAAAAGGATCATCCACCATGACCAAGTGGGATTTATCCCCGGGATGCAAGGGTGGTTCAACATTCGCAAATCAATCAATGTGATAGAACACATTAATAAGAGGAGGGAGAAGAACCATATGGTCCTCTCAATTGATGCAGAAAAAGCACTTGACAAAATACAACATCCTTTCCTGATTAAAACTCTCCAGAGTATAGGGATAGAGGGAACATTCCTCAAACTCATAAAATCCATCTATGAAAAACCCACAGCGAATATCATCCTCAATGGGGAAAAGCTGAGAGCCTTTCCCTTAAGATCAGGAACACGTCAAGGGTGCCCACTCTCACCACTGTTGTTCAACATAGTACTAGAAGTCCTAGCAACAGCAATCAGACCACAAAAAGAAATAAAAGGTATTCAAATTGGCAAAGAAGTCAAACTCTCTCTTTTCGCAGACGACATGATACTTTATGTGGAAAACCCAAAAGACTCCACCCGCAAATTACTAGAACTCATCCAGCAATTCAGTAATGTGGCAGGATACAAAATCAATGCACAGAAATCAGTTGTTTTCTTATACACTAACAATGCAACTGTTGAAAGAGAAATTAGAGAAACGATTCCATTTACAATAGCACCAAAAACCATAAGATACCTCGGAATAAACCTAACCAAAGAGGTAAAGGATCTATACTCTAGGAACTACAAAACACTCATGAAAGAAATTGAAGAAGACACAAAAAGATGGAAAAATATTCCATGCTCATGGATCGGAAGAATAAACATTGTTAAAATGTCTATGCTACCCAGAGCAATCTATACCTTCAATGCCATCCTGATCAAAATTCCAATGACATTTTTCAAAGTGCTGGAACAAACAATCCTAAAATTTGTATGGAATCAGAAAAGACCCCGAATCGCCAAGGAGATGTTGCAAAAGAAAAACAAAGCTGGGGGCATCACGTTGCCCGATTTCAAGCTATATTACAAAGCTGTGATCACCAAGACAGCATGGTACTGGCACAAAAACAGACATACAGACCAATGGAACAGAATAGAGAACCCAGATATGGACCCACAACTCTATGGTCAAATAATCTTTGACAAAGAAGGAAAAAACATGCAAGGGAAAAAAGACAGTCTCTTCAATAAATGGTGCTGGGAAAATTGGACAGCCACATGCAGAAGAATGAAACTCGACCATTCTCTAACACCATTCACAAAGATAAACTCACAGTGGATGAAAGACCTCAATGTGAGACAGGAATCCATCAAAATCCTAGAGGAGAACATAGGCAGTAACCTCTTTGACAACGGCCACAGCAACTTCTTTCAAGATACATCTCCAAAAGCTAGTGAAACAAAAGCAAAAATGAACTTTTGGGACTTCATCAAGATAAAAAGCTTCTGCACAGCAAAGGAAACAGTCAATAAAACAAAGAGGCAACCCACAGAATGGGAGAAGATATTTGCAAATGACACTACAGATAAAGGGCTGGTATCCAATATCTATAAAGAACTTCTCAAACTCAACACCCAAAAAACAAATAATCAAGTCAAAAAGTGGGCAGAAGAGATGAACAGACACTTCTCTGAAGAAGACATACAAATGGCTAACAGACACATGAAAAAATGTTCATTATCATTAGCCATCAGGGAAATCCAAATCAAAACCACACTGAGATACCACCTTACACCAGTTAGAATGGCAAAAATGGACAGGGAAAGAAACAACAAATGTTGGAGAGGTTGTGGAGAAAGGGGAACCCTCTTACACTGTTGGTGGGAAAGCAAGTTGGTACAGCCACTTTGGAAAACAGTGTGGAGGTTCCTCAAAAAGTTAAAAATAGAGCTACCCTATGACCCAGCAATTGCACTACTGGGTATTTACCCCAAAGACACAGATGTAGTGAAAAGAAGGGCCATATGCACCCCAATGTTCATAGCAGCAATGTCCACAATAGCCAAACTGTGGAAAGAGCTGAGATGCCCTTCAACGGATGAATGGATAAAGAAAATGTGGTCCATATATACAATGGAATATTACTCAGCCATCAGAAAAGATGAATACCCAACTTTTACATCAACATGGATGGGACTGGAGGAGATTATGCTAAGTGAAATAAGTCAAGCAGAGAAAGTCAGTTATCATACAGTTTCACTTATTTGTGGAACATAAGGAATAACATGGAGGACATTAGGAGAAGGAAGGGAAAAATGGGTGGGGGGAATTGGAGGGAGAGATGAACCATGGGAGACTATGGACCTGAGAAACAAACAGGGTTTTAGAGGGATGGGGGGAGGGGGGATTGGTTAGCCCGGTGATGGGTATTAAGGAGGGCACATACTGCATGGAGCACTGGGTGTATACCAAAACAATGGATCGTGGATCACTACATCAAAAACTAATGATGTATTGTATGGTGACTAACATAACATAATAAAATTTAAAAAAAAAAAAAAGAACTTCAAAAAAAAAGTCTTTCATTTGGTACAATGTTGTTTTTCTTTTTTTTTTTTAAGATTTAATTAATTTATTTATTTGAGAGAGAGAGAGAGCATGAGCAGGGGGGAGGGGGAGAGGCAGAGAAAGAGGGAGAAGGAGGCTCCCCGCTGAGCAGGAAGCCCAATGTGGGGCTCCATCCCAGGACCCCAGGATCATGACCTGAGCTGAAGGCAGACATTTAACTGCTTAATCAACTGAACCACCCAGGCGCCCCTGTTTTTTCTTTTTAATTTCCCTTGAGACTTCCCTTTTGGCCCATGGATTAGTTAGAAGTGTGTTGCTTAGTTTCCAAGTGTTTGGAAATTTTTCTGTTATCTTTCTGATATTGGTTTCTGGTCTGATTCCTTTGTGGTTGAAGAACATGCTCTGTATCATTCCAGTTCTTCTAAATTTGTTGAAGTTTGTTTTATGGCCCAACATGTGGTTTACATTGGCATATGTACCATGGGCACTCACAAAGTGTACATATTATTCTGCTCTTTTTGTTTTTTTAAAGATTTTATTTATTTATTTGACAGAGTGAGACATAGCGAGAGAGCAAACACAAGCAGGGGGAGTGGAAGAGGGAGAAGCAGTCTTCCTGCGGAGCAGGGAGCCTGATGTGGGGCTCGATCCCAGGACCCTGGGATCATGACCTGAGCCAAAGGCAGACGCTTAATGACTGAGCCACCCAGGCGCCCCCATATTATTCTGCTCTTGTTGGGTGGCGTGTTCTATGAATGTTGGTTTGATTCTGGTGGTTGGTGGTTTTCAGTTCTTCTATATCCTTACTGATTTTCTGTGTAGCTGTTCCATCCGCTAAGTTTTCAGGTGTAATTGTGGATTTGTTCACTTCATCTTTCAGCTCTATCATTTTTCATTTCATGTATTTTGGAGCTGTGTGTGTGGCACCTCAGTGACAGCCTGGCGAGGTTGGGGCTTGGCTCCTCACACCATCAGTGCAGACAGGGATAAGGGTGGGGCAACAATTTCTTCTTTACAGCCATTGTTTTCTGAAAGTTTTCTGTCTTGCTAGGCTGTCCTTTTCCTGGTCCTTTGGTTAAAGAAAACAGGCTTTCCCTGCGGCTCATTTGATTTGCATTGGTGGTTTGGAACTGCCAGTTTCTTCAGCAGCTGTCTGGGACATATGAGAGAAAAAAGAAAGCCTAAGGGGACTCACCGCCATGTTGTTATTTGGGTCCTGAGGTCCCTAGCCAGTCTGCCTTCTCTCCACCTTTCATAGTCTTCTTAGATTTGTTTTAAATTTGTAATATAATATGCTATAGCATAATAATAATTATATAATATATAATTTATATTTCTAATATACATCATATAACTATTATATTACATTACATTACATTATTTCTATGGCTTTTCCTTAGAGTAGAAATAGGGTAAAGTATGTTATTCCATCTTCCCAGAAGCTGAAGTCTTCATGTCAGGAAGTATGAAAAAGAAATTTCATACAGACAACTAGTTACAAAAGGTTAGACGAGCTGAAAAGCTAAACAGAGAACAGTGAAGCCACCCCACGATTTGCAATAGCAGAAAGCAGCTACTACCAGAGGACAGGTGGCACAAAGAGAGTACATAGTATTACCAGAGCCCAAAAGCTGGAGCTGCTCAATGGGACATTGGACCAAAGAGGGAAGGGGTATCCCACAGAGAGCATGAACCATTCAGGAGATACAGCCAGCGATGGACTGTCATCTCCACCCCAGGTAGAAAGAGAGAGAGAAAAATACATTGGCTTGTCCCCTCCTCCTTCCCTCTAGTTCCCTTCCAGTGCCTCCCAGTGGCCAAACTCAGGCACAAGCCACTTGTCAGGGGAGTTAGGGAAATACCATTTGTAGGGGTTGGCAATCTGGACACCGAACAGAGCAGAGGCAGACAGGGAGCAGGTCTGAAGGGGAGCACGTACATGATTGGCACAAGGATGAATAGTTATTTCAGAAGTGCCTTAGATTTGGAGTTGAGAATCCCTAACAGAAGGATGGCATAATGGCAAGAACACAGTATGTCAGAGGCCACAGGAAAATATCATTATTGGGTGGCTCAGTGTGTGCTGGCGGAGGAAGATGACCATCCTGGCATACCCAAAACATCCAGATGATTTCCTGAAAATCCATCCACTTTCCTCTGGCTATCACTACCTAGCTTGAAGGATAACAAACCCCCAATATTTGTTCTTGTGACTATGCTATCTTTAGACTCCAGTGTTCTAATAACTGGGGGGGGAAATAACCCTAGAGGTATTAGGTGTGTCTCCTTCAGTGATCCTTCTTCATGATGTGTTTTCTTTTCATTCATTAGTGAAAGCAACTGCATGTACAGTGTTTTTCATGCACCTAGGTGATCTGAGTAGAAGTTGACTATGCTACCACTTTCAGATGGGTATATGAAATTATAAAGAGCATCAAAAATGCTCTGTTTGAACAGGGGAAAGTCAACATTGCTACGAATAGATGTTCTATATCTAGAAGTCTCATGGGTAGATCCATCCACAGAGAAAATCAACGGGCTTCAGATGGACAACTACCACTGTACCAATGATACTAATTTGATGGCAACTCATGAGCAATTTCTTGGAAAGGGTCTAGGATAAATTTAATTCAGCAGAATCTGTGGGGTTAATAACAGAGAATGATGAAGAACTATAGCCAAGTATTTTCAAGAATGCTTTCAAAGAATCCATTTTAATGAACAACTACTGTATTCATCAAAATTCTTATCCTTTTATTATACTTGGAAAATATATTTTGGAAATGTATTTCTAAACCTGGGAGGTTAAATCAACATTTTAATAAAAATATTGTATAACTCAGAGTTGTTAGATACCTCTCTTGGTGCTGTAGGTGGTTTGGTTAGTTAGATACTATATGAAGGAACCTATGTACAGGACAAATAAGCTATGCCTGTTCTCACAAGTAACAGCTTTGATTGACAGTTTTTTCCTAATTAGTACAGCAAACTATAGCTGACTATACTGGTGTTGGAAGCCCAGTACAATAAATTATCCTTCAATTGTCATTCAAAGCAAAGTTCAAGAAAGAACTAAACATTAGGCAGGGGGAGAAAAAGCACCGTACGCATGGTTTATTAATAATGTACAAGAATGGCCAGCACAGTACTTGATTGAGATGGAGGTGACAAAAGTAAATTAAAATCTTGAGACAGTTTTTGAGATTTGGAATATTAATTAGAGAAAGCAATTGCAGAATACTGGCATGACCAGGCACACATTTGAAATCTTGTTTGTAGTTCAAGAAGCCCATTTTTAAAAGCACACTTCAGAGACTGAAAAGATGCATCCAGAAAAGAAGCAATTAAACTCATTCAGAGCTGGAAGATGTTAGGTCAACTCGGCACAGGTAGTACAAAAGGACAGGGTGGTCATCAGGACGCTCCAGGAAAACTACCAGCACAGCTACTTCTGTGGGTCTCTTTAGTGGTTTTTGTTGTAGGTTGTGGTTTTCGTTTTTGTTTTTGGTTTTTGGTTTTTTGCAAAGGCCACTTTAAAAACACAAATACAAGAAAGTCAGTTACAAGCATGTAGTGTTGCAAACTATTATGAATTGCCTCTTTCAAGCATAAGTGAAAGAAAGGCCATTTCTGCTCTGGTTAAGCAAATCATATCTGTCTACAATAGAATTAGAGATGCCACAGACTGGGTAGCTTGGCTTTATTTCTGTGACAGGATGTCTACTCTGCAAAAATAAAAATAACTAACATCTTTGAGAGCCTTCTTGTGTACCCAGCCCTGCAGTAAGCTTCTAAATGCTTTAGGCTCTCCAGAACATAAGTGGCAGGAAGGCAAGGAAATTTCCTTGTGTTGTTTTGTCCCATGCCTGGCACACAGTAGGCACTTGATAAATACATTATCAATGCATGATGTTTCTCAATGAGTAAATTTTTTTTTTAAAGATTGTATTTAGGGGAGCCTGGGTGGCTCAGCCATTAAGTGGCTGCCTTTGGCTCACGTCATAACCCCAGGGTCCTGGGATCGAGTCCCACATCGGGCTCCCTGCTCGGCAGGAAGCCTGCTTCTCCCTCTCCCTCTCCCCCTGTTTGTGTTCCCTCTCTCGCTGTGTCTCTATCAAATAAATAAATACAATCTTTAAAAAAAAATAAAGATTGTATTTATTTATTTGAGAGAGAGAGAGCATGCAAGTGAGCAGAGGGGGCAGAGGGAGCACGGGGGAAGGGAGAGGGAGAGAGAATATGAGGCAAACTCCACACTGTGCATGGAGCCTGACATGGGGCTCAATCTCACAGTCGAGAGATCATGACCTGAGCCAAAACCAAAAGTTGGATGCTTAACCAACTGTGATACCCAGGTACCCCTCAATGGGTAAATTTTTTTCTGTATGTATTACTTTAGTAATCTGAAAAAATTCAATTGCATTTTTACTACCTCTTGGTAGGCATGCCCTTGTGCAAAGTCCCTCTCCTTGAAGGTTGGCTGGATATAGTCACTTACTTGTAATAAAGAAGTAATGGAATGCCACTTCTAAGTTTAGGTTACAACATGACTCGGATTTCCTACTTGTCTTCTAGCTCTCTCTGATGGAAGCTGGCTGCCATGTTGTGAGCTGCCCTGTGAAAGGGTACAGGTGGCCAGGAACTGAGAAGACCTCTGGCCATCTTCCAGTGAGGAACTGAGGCCCTTAGTCCAATGTCCCATGAGCAACTGGATCCTGCCACCACATGTATGAGTGAGCCTGAAAGTAGATTCTCCAGCCTTAGTTGACTCTACAGATGACTATGGTCAGCCTTGGCCATGTAATCTTGTGAGACATCCTGAGTCAGTTACCCACCCAATCCATACCTGGATTCCTGAGATACAGAAACTATGAGATAAAAAGTATTTCTTGTTTTGAGCTAAGTTTGTGTAATTTATACACAACTATAGATAGTTAATACGTAAATCTACAGAAAAGTGGTCTTTTTTTAAGTTGGGTTTGGGGTGGGTTTTTGGGGTTTTTTTAAAAGATTTTATTTATTTATTTGAGAGAGAGAGAGAGCAGGAAGAAGAGCAGAGGGAGAGGGTTAAGCAGACTCTGTGCTGAGCATGGAGCCCAATGCAGAGCCCAATCCTAGGACCCTGGGATTATGACCTGAGCTGAAATCAAGAGTCGGTTGCTTAAACGACTGAGCCACCCAGGCACCCTGGTGCTGTTGGTTTTTTGTTTTTGTTTTTGTTTTTGTTTGCAACAACATTCTAATTTTCTACTTTCAGCTCTTTATAGAATCAACTACTATTTCTCAAAAATTGACTGCTCTGGCAATGTGGTAACAGCTGCTCCTTCCATGACCAAAATATGGAGGCAATATTACAACTGAAAATTTATTTTCCCATTCTAATATGCTACCCTAGCATATTGACAAAGTGGGCTTTAAACCGTTCCTAGAAAATTATAATTAAGTCCAAATTCTAAAAATACTTTAAAATCCATTAGGTTAATTCAACACAACATTGTACATATCATAACGATACTAAGCGTGAAAATTGATCTTCAGACACCTCCTATTGAAGTGAAAATGGGCTCTATCTGGTTCTATCTATAGTATAATGACATCCATCTGTTTTCTTCCTTATAGGCAGACAACAGCTGTATAAATGAGTCCCAAGGATTCACACCATTTCACCATTCCATTCTAAATACAGTAGTCCCCCCACCCTTATCTATGGCAGATACATTCTAAGACCCTCAGTGGATACCTGAAATCATGGATAGTACCAAACCCTTTATAGTGTTAACCCTTGAACAACACAGGTTTGAACTGCATAAATCCACTTATATACAGGGTTGTTGTTGTTGTTGTTGTTGTTGTTGTTTATACAGTACAGTATTGTAAGATATTTTCTCTCCCATATGATTTTCTTAACAGTTTTTTTCCTCTAGCGTCCTTTATTTTAAGAATACAGTATATAGTACATATAACATAAAAATATGTGTTAATCAACTGTTTATGTTATCAGTTAAGGCTTCCAGTCTAACAGTAGGCTATTAGTTAAGTTTTTTTTTTAATACTTTATTTATTTATTTATTTGAGAGAGAGTGAGTGAGACGGGGGGGGGGGGGGGAGCAGAGGGAGAGGGATAAGCAGACTCCACGCTGAGCATAGAGCCCGACATGGGGCTCGATCTTACAACCCTGAGATCATGACCTGAGCCAAAATCAAGAGTCAGATGCTTAACTGACTAAGGTACCCAGGCTCCCCACTATTAGTTAAGTTTTGGGGGACTCAAAAGTTTAGGCAGATTTTCAACTGTGCAGGGGGTTGGTACCCCTAACCCCATGTTGTTCAAGGGTCAACAGTATACTGTTTTTTTCCCTATACATACATGTGTGCCTATGATACAGTTTAATTTATAAATTAGGCACAGATTAACAATAATAATAAAATATAACAATTATAACAATATCCTGTAATAAAAGTTATGTGACTGTTGTCTCCCCTCTCAAAATATTTTATTGGAATGTACTCACCCTTGTGTGATGATGTGAGATGATAAAATGCCAACATGATGAGATAAAGTGAAGTGAATGATGCAGGCATTTTGACCTAGTATTAGGCTTCTACTGACCATTGGACAATAAGTCAAAAAGGAGATCACCTGCTTCTGGACCATGGTTGACTACAGGTTAATTAAAACCATAGAAAGCAAAACCAGAGATAAGGGAGGATTACTATTTGGATAACATCCTGTTTTCTCGCCCCCAAGTTCCAATGATACCTATATATTACAGCTTGCTTTTGTACTACCAGTGTTATAAACCCTTAAATTTTATAAGCTACATCTAATACTTTAATGGAACCAAAGAGAAATTTTTTTTATTAACATATATTATTTGTTTCAGGGGTACAGGTTTGTGATTCATCAGTCTTCCACAATGCACAGCGCTCACCATAGCACACACCCTCCCCAATGTCCATCACCCAGCCACCCCATCCCTCCCACCCCCACCACTCCAGCAACCCTCAGTTTATTTCTTGAGATTAAGAATTCCATGTATCAGTGAGATCATATGATACTGTCTTTCTCTGACTGACTTATTTCGCTTAGCATAATACCCTCTAGTTCCATCCATGTCATTGCAAATGGCAAGCTTTCTTTTTTTTTTTTTGATGGCCAAGTAATATTCCATTGTTTGTTGGGAGATTTTTGATGACTGCTTCACTTTCCTTAGTGGGTTATGGGTCTGTTCAGGTTTTCTATTTCTCCCTGGTTCAGTTTTGGTAGTTTATACATCTCTAGGAATGCATCCATTTCTTCCAGATTATCTAATTTGCTGGCATATAGTTGCTCATAATATGTTCTTATAACTGTTTGTATTTCTTTGGTGTTGGGTGTGATCTCTCCTCTTTCATTCATGATTTTATTTATTTGGGTCCTTTCTCTTTGCTTTTGGTAAGTCTGGCCAAGGCTTTATCAATCTTACTAAATTCTTTCAAAGAACCAGCCTCTAGTTTCGTTGATCTGTTCTACTGTTCTTTTAGTTTCTATTTCATTGATTTCTGCTCTTATCTTTATTATTTCTCTTCTCCTGCTGGGTTTAGGCTTTATTTGCTGTTCTTTCCCCAGCTCCTTTAGGTGTAGGGTTAGGTTGTGTATTTGAGACCTTTCTCGTTTCTTGAGAAAGGCTTGTATTGCTATATACTTTCCTCTTAGGACCACCTGTGCTGCATCCCAAAGATTTTGAGCAGTTGTGTTTTCATTTTCATTTGTTTCCATGAATTTTTTTAATTCCTCTTTAATTTCCTGGTTGACCCATTCATTCTTTTTTTTTGTTTAATAGCAGTTTTATACCTTTATTTGACAATCAGCGATTAGTTCTCATCCACATTAACTGTCTGTAGATTTTTGAAAGTGGTGACAGGTACATAGGTAACCAGTGTGTAGAGCTTGTTTGGTGAATCTTCATCCTCGTTACGTTTTCTGGACAATCACACACGGATACGGTATGGAACATTCCTTATTCCTTTGGCCCAGACAGCTTTGTTGAGCCTGGTGTCAATGCACACATCTGGAATTCCCATCTCCTTCATGGCAAATTTCCGGATCTCTTTGAGTGCCCGAGGCACACGCTTCTTGAAACCTACTCCATGGATGCGCTTGTGAATGTTGATGGTGTATTCTCTGGTCACTACCTCATTGATGACAGAACGGCCCTTCTTCTCGCCACCCTTCTTCGTGGGAGCCATTCTTCCAGGCCCTGGCTGGAAAGGAAGAGCACAAGGTATTGTGGGAGAGGGAAAGCAGCGTCACAAGTACTGACCCATTCATTCTTTAGTAGGATGCTCTTTAACCTCCAAGTATTTGAGTTACTTCCAAACTTCCTTTTGTGATTGAGTTCTAGTTTCAAAGCACTGTGGTCCGAAAATATGCAGGGAATAATCCCAATCTTTTGGTACTGGTTGAGACCTGATTTGTGACCCAGGATGTGATCTATTCTGGAGAATGTGGAACCAAAGAAATTTAATCTTTGACATTGGAAGGGTGAAAGAGTGCCAACCACACTGAATCCGTCTTTGGCCGTCCATCTTGTTCATGCCCATGCAATGACCTTGGTTGGGGCTGTGTGCTCCAGGCCCCTGTGGAGATTAATGTATATCCTGACTGGAATGTGGGAAGGCTTGTTCTGATCTTCCCTAAAGTGGCACACAGAAGGCTCCACTCTAGATAAGTACCTGTGACCCCACCACCATGCCCTTCATTCCACAAAAGCTGGGGATTAAGGTCTGGATTGGGCAGAGAATGGGGGGTAGAGGATACCTGTGTACCCCCTGGATCATCTGTCAGCCCAATCCCCTCTATCAGTAAGTTATCCTAAATAAAACTCTGTGTAAATGGTATGGAGTGGCTTGCTTCATTTTTGTCTCAAAATGCATACCCAGAAGGATACTTTACTGACCCTCCTCTACCCTCTAACACAAGGGTCTTATGAATACCAAGTATTATTCTACTTAATTAAAATAAGCCTCTTAGCATGTACCTTTACCAAAGCCCTTTTACTTGTCTCCTCAGACTGGAGGTAATCTGTTTTATCACTGACAAGTACCTGGCATATGGTAGAAACTCAGGACTTTATGCCTAATGAATCAATACATGAACTCCACCCTCCTTTATTCATTCAAAGATACCTCAGCATAGTCCTAGCCTGCAAGGACTGATGGGAAAAGGAAGGAAATACACAAATAATCACGATGTAAGACAGTAATAATAATAATTACTTTGAGAAGTGTTCAAAATGACATTGAGGATTTATTAAAAATACACAAATCTCTGGACCCCAGCCTTCATTTTAATGTATAATTTAGAATGCGAGGGGTGTTGCAGTCAAACTTTTTCTCTAAAGGGCCAGCCATACAACTTCTGTTACAACTACTCAACTCCACAATTGCAGTGCGAAAGCAGCCGTAGACAACACATAAATGAATGGATGTGGCCATGTTCCATTAACACATTATATATGGACATTTAAATTTGAACTTCATATCATTTTCTCATGGTATGAAATATTGTTCTTTCAATTGTTTTCAACCATTTAAAAATATAATAACCATTCTTAGCTCGTGGACTGTATAAAAACAGAGAGCTGGCCAGATTTGGCCTGTGGGCTGTACTTTGCCAACCCTTGGCATAGATGAAAGAGCACAGACTCTGGAATTATCCTGACCTCACTTGATTCCAGCTTTGCTCTTTGCTAGCTTGTGACCTGGGGAAACTACTTACCCATGTGAACATGCTTCTCCACCTGAGTGATGAGAGCCTTCAGGAATACCTCCTTCATCTTGAGGTGGCAAGAAACTCAATGAGAGGAAAAGGGGCGGGGGGAGGCTAAAAGGCCTGCATGCTAAAACAACAACTGTGCTACTTGAACTATCATAGTAAACATGTTTTCTTTTTACATGCCAATCAGGGAACTAATTTGGACATGGGATTTAATTAAATGCAGTTGGCTGCATCACTAATATACTTCTTTTTCTTCATCATATTCTTTTACACAGTAGTCATTTCTTTTTGGCACTTGTTATTGTAATGTGATGAGACCTCACCATAATGTGTCATGGAGTGCACCAGGCAGCATCTTTTATTTTTATATGACTAGGTTTTAATGGGATTTTACAATTTAGCTCTAGGATGTCTAACCTGCCAAATCATTCAGCAAATGCTAAGGAAATTGTCTTAACTAGCACACTGCAAGTAAATGGTTCAATTTAATACATCATAAAAATAATTAAAAAAGGAAAATAAAATGGGTAGGGAAAAATCATTTTGGAGAAAATCCTAGATTTCTCTTCAATTAAGATTTTAAGAAAGAAAGTTTACCTTTCATTTCTTCCATTTAAAGAGGGACAGGCATTATATCTATCCTGATCATGATTCCTCCTCCTTCCCCTCAAAAAGACATTCCTCATTTAATCACATTTACTTTACACTGTGCCTGACAAGTGGTCAGTCCTCCAGCCTCATTTCAACAATCTGTCCCTGATAAAGGGGAATCTTAAAGGAATAATGCCTTAACCAGAGAGAATGAATATTCTAATAATAGAATATTATGCATTAGACTAAAGGCAAGTGGATAGTGGTGGGAGTGGTAAGGCAGTAAAGTTATAGACAGAAAACAAGCCCATCCCTGTGATATGTGGGATCCAGGGTAAAAAGCACAAATGGAGACCACATAGCATGATGAAATATTTAGAAGTTATAAATCAACCTAGCTCTCAGCCAGCAACTCACCCAACTCTGTAGCCCAATGTCTAGGAATTTAGCCCTCCAGCCTGGATGTTAAAAGCCTGTTGTACCTAAAACTACAGCCTCGCAGTAGCATGGGAATGCTGGGCAGGACAGGATGAAAAGTAGACCTGAACTAAGGGACAAGCCTTCTGAGGGGTGACTGGACTAAAAAACTATGAGAACTCATGATTGAGTTCAGCAAGGTTGCAGGATAGAAGATCAATATACAAAAAGCTATTTGTATTTCTAGACACTGGCAATGAGCAACCCAAAACCAAAATTAAGAAAACAATTCCAGGGGTGCCTGGGTGGCTGTCGTTAAGCGTCTGCCTTTGGCTCAGGTCATGATCACAGAGTCCTGGGATTGAGCCCCGCATCAGCCTCCCTGCTCAGGCGGAAGCCTGCTTCTCCCTTTCCTACTCCTACTGCTTGTGTTCCCTCTCTTGCTGGGTCTCCCTCTGTCAAAAAATAAATAAAACCAAAAAAAAAAAGAAAAAGAAAGAAAAGAAAAGAATTCCATTCACAGTAGCATCAAAAAGAATAAAATACTTAGGCAAACTTTCTTTTTAATTTAAATTCAATTAGCCAACATACAGTACATCATTAGTATCAGATGTAGAGTTCAGTAATTCATCAGTTGCATATAACACCCAGTGCTCATCACATCACGGGGCCCTCCTCGATGCCTCTCACCCAGTTACCCCACCCCTCCACCTCCCTCCCCTCTAGCAACCCTCAGTTTGTTTCCCATAGTTAAGAGTCTCTCATGGTTTGTCTCCCTCTCTGATTTCTTCCCATTTAGTTTTCCCCCTTTCCCCTATGATCCTCTGCACTATTTCTTATATTCCACATATGAGTGAAACCATATGATAATTGTCTTTCTCTGACTGACTTATTTCACTCGGCAGAGTACCCTCCAGTTCCATCCATGTCGACGTAAATGGTAAGATTTCATCCTTTTGATGGCCGAGTAATATTCCATTGTGTGTGTGTGTGTGTGTGTGTGTGTGTGTGTGTGTGTGTGTGCGTATACCACATCTTTATCCATTCATCTGTCGATGGACATCTGGGCTCCCTCCACAGTTTAGCTATTGTGGACATTGCTGCTATAAACACTGGGGTGCAGGTGCCCCTTCAGATCACTACATTTGAATCTTTGGGGTAATACCTAATAGTGCAATTGCTGGGTCACAGGGTAGTTCTATTTTTAACTTTTTGAGGAACCTCCATACTGTTTTCCAGGGTGGCTGTACCAGCTTGCTTTCCCACCAACAGTGTAAGAGGGTTCCCCTTTCTCCACATCCTCACCAACATTTGTTGTTTCCTGACTTGCTAATTTTAGCCATTCTGACTGGTGTGAGGTGGTATCTCATTGTGGTTTTGATTTGTATTTCCTTGGTATCAAGTGATGGTGAGCATTTTTTCATGTTTCTGTTGGCCATCTGTATGTCTTCTTTGGAGAAATGTCTGTTGATGTCTTCTGCCCATTTCTTGACTGGATTGTTTGGTTTCTGAGTATTGAGTTTGATAAGTTCTTTATAGATCTTGGATACTAGCCCTTTATCTGATGTCATTTGCAAATATCTTCACCCATTTCATAGGTTGCTTTTTAGTTTTGTTAACTGTTTCCTTTGCTATGCAGAAGCTTTCTATCTTGATGAAGTCCCAATAGTTCATTCTTGCTTTTTTTCCCTTGCCTTTGGAGACGTGTCTAGCAAGAAGTTGCTGCAGTCGAGGTCAAAGAAGTTGCTATCTGTGTTCTCCTCTAGGATTTGGATGGATTCCTATCTCACATTTAGGTATTTTGAGTTTATCTTTGTGTATGGTGTAAGACAATGGTCTAGTTTCATTCTTCTACATGTGGCTCTCCAATTTTCCCAACACCATTTGTTGAAGAGACTGTCTTTTTTCCATTGGATATTCTGTCCTGCTCTGTCGAAGCGCAGTTGACCATAGAGTTGAGGGCCCATTTCTGGGTTTCCTATTCTGTTGCACTGATCTATGTGTCTGTTTTTGTGCCAGTACTATACTGTCTTAATGATTACAGCTTTGTAATATAGCTTGAAGTCTGGCATTGTCATGCCACCAGCTTGGGTTTTCCTTTTCAACATTCCTCTGGCTATTCGGGGTCTTCTGTGGTTCCATACAAATTTTAGGATTATTTGTTCCACCTCTGTGAAAAAAGTTGATATTTTCATAGGGACTGCCTTGAATGTGTAGATTGCTCTAGGTAGCATAGACATTTTAAGAATATTTGTTCTTCCAATCCATGAGCATGGAATGTTTTCCCATTTCTTTGTGTTTACCTCAAATTTCACTCATAAATGTTATCTAGTTTTTAGAGTACAGATCCTTTACCTCTTTGGTTTGTTTTTTTTTTTTTTTTAAGATTTTATTTTTACTTGAGAGAGAGAGAGAGCATGAGAGAGAAAGACCACAAGTTGGGTGGGGGAGAGGCAGAGGGAGAAGCAGACTCCCCGCTGAGCAGGGAACCTGATGGGCTTGATCCCAGGACCCTGGACTGATGACCTGAGCCAAAGGCAGACGCTTAACCAACTGAGCCACCCAGGCACCCCTTTGGTTAGGTTTATTCCTAGTTATCTTATGCAACTGATTTCTGTGCACTGATTTTATATCTTGCCACATTTTTGAATTCCTGTAGGAGTTCTAGCAATTTTGGGATGGAGTCTTTTGGGTTTTCCACATAGAGTATCATGTCATCTGCAAAGAATGAGAGTTTGACTTCTTTGCTAATTTGGATGCCTTTTATTTCATTTGTTGTTTGATTGCTGAGGCTAGGTCTTCTAGTACTATGTTGAATAACAGTGGTGACAGTGGACATCCCTGCCATGTTCCTGACCTTAAGGGAAAAGCTCTCAGTTTTTCCCCATTGAGAATGATATTTGCTGTGGGCTTTTCATAGATTGCTTTTATGATATTGAGGGATGTTCCCTCTATCCCTATATGGTCGATAGTTTTAATCAGGAAAGGATGCTGTATTTTGTCAAATGCTTTTTCTGCATCAATTGAGAGGGTCATATGGTTCTTGTCCTTTCTTTTATTAATGTGATGTATCATGTTGATTGATTTGTGGATGCTGAACCACCCTTGCAGCCCAAATATAAATCCCACTTGCTCGTGGTGAATAATCCTTTTAATGTACTGTTGGATCCTATTGGCTAGTATCTTGGTGAGAATTTTGGCATCAATGTTCATCAGGGATATTGATCTGTAATTCTCCTTTTTGATGGGGTCTTTGTCTGGTTTGGGGATCAAGGTAATGCTGGTCTCACAGAATGAGTTTGGAAGTTTTCCTACCATTTCTATTTTTTTGAAACAGCTTCAGAAGAATAGGTATTAATTCTTCTTTAAATGTTTGGTAGAATTCCCCTGGGAATCCATCCAGCCTTGGACTCTTGTTTGTTGGGAGATTTTTTATTACTGCTTCAATTTCATTTTTGGTTAGGTATCTGTTCAGGTTTTCTATTTCTTCCTATTTCAGTTCTGGTTGTTTATATGTTTCTGGGAATGCATCCATTTCTTCCAGACTACCTATTTGTTGGCATATAGTTGCTCATAATACATTCTTATAATTGTATTTCCTTGGTGTTGGTCATTTTCTCCCCTCTTTCATTCATGATTTTATTAATTTGGGTCCTTTTTCTTTTCTTTTTGAGAAGTCTGGCTAGGGGTTTATAGATCTTATTAATTCTTTCAAAGAACAAGCTCTTAGTTTCATTGATCTGTTCTACTATTCTTTTGGTTTCCATTTTATTGATTTCTGCTCATATCTTTACTAATTCTCACCTCCTGCTTGGTTGAGACTTTATTTGCTGTTCTTTCTCAAACTACTTTAGGTGTACAGTTAGGTTGTGTATTTAAGACTTGTTTCTTGAGAAAGGCTTGTATTGCTATGTACTTCCCTCTTAGGACCACCTTTGCTGCATTCCAAAGGTTCTGTACTGTTGTGTTTTCATTTTCATGTGTTTCCATGAATTTTTTTAAATTCTTCTTTAATTTCATGGTTGACTCATTCATTCTTTAGTAGGATGCTCTTTAACCTCCAAGTATTTGAGTTACTTCCAAATTTCCTCTTATGATTGAGTTCAAGTTTCAAAGCATTGTGGTCTGAAAATATGCAGAGAATATCCCAATCTTTTGGTAGCCACTGAGACCTGATTTGTGACCCAGGATGTGATCTATTCTGGAGAATGTTCCATGTACACTTGAGAAGAATGTGTATTCTGTGGCTTTAGGATGGAATGCTCTGTATAAATCTGTGAAGTCCATCTGGTCCAGTGTGACATTCAAAGCCTTAGGCATAACTTTAAAAAATAAATGGAAAATGTATACTCTGAAAACTATAAAAGCATTTTTTAATTAATGAAAACCTAAATAAATGGAAAGACATCCCATGTTCATATTAGAAGACTTAATATTGTTAAGATGGCAATACTTCCCAAACCAATCAACAGATTCAACACAATCCATGTCAAAATTTCAGCTCGCTCCTAAGCAGAAATTGACAAACTAATCCTACAATTCACATGGTAATGCAAGGGATCCAGAATAGGCAAAAAAAACAAAAAACAAAAAACAAAAAAAACTTGAAAAAAGAAGAGCCAAGTTAGAAGACTCATACTTCCTAATTTCAAAAAAATACAAAGCTACAGTAATCAGTAATCAAGGCAGTGTGGTGTATATCTATAAGGGTAGACAGATAGATCAATGAAATACAATTAAAAATCTAGAAACATAACCTCACATTTATGGTCAATTGATTTTCCACAAAAGTGCCAAGACAATTTAATGAGGAAAATGTATTTTTTTCAACAAGTGGTGTTGGGATATCCACAAACAAAAGAAGAAGTTTGATCTCTACCATATAGAAAATTTGACTCAAAGTGAATTATAGACTTAAACTTAAGAGGTAAAACTAAAAATCTCTTAAGAGGTAGGAGTAGAGGCGCCTGGGTGGCTCAGTTGGTTAGCATCTGCCTTCGGCTCAGGTCATGATCCCAGTGTCCTGGGATCGAGCCCGCATCAGGCTTCCCACTCAGTGGAGAGTCTGCTTCACCCTCTCCCTCTGCCCCTCCCCCCTGCTCGTGCTCTCACTCTGTTCTCTCTCTCTTATTTATTCTCAAATAAATAAATAAAATCTTTAAAAAAATAAATTAAAAAAAGGTAGGAGTAAATATTCCATTAGGCAAAACCTTGTTAGATACAACACCAAAAGCACAAATTACAAAATAAAAATAGATAAATTAGACTTCATCAAAACTTAAGACCTTTTGTGTTTCAAAGGAGGCCTTCAACAAAAAGAAAAGACAACCCACAGAATGGGAGAAAATGTTTGCAAATCATATATCTGATAAGGGACTTGTACCCAGACTATGCAGAGAACTCTCACAACTCAAGTGTAAAAAAGACAAATAACTCAATTTTAAAATGGGCCAAGGATTGGAATAGACACTTCTCCAAAGAAGGTATACAAATGGCCAATAAATACATGAACAAATGCTCAACATCATAACTCATTAGGGAAACGTAAATCAAAGTCATAATGAGATTCCACTTCACACCCACTAAAATGGCTATAACCAAAAAAACACGACAAAAATGTGTGTTGGCAAGGATGGGGAAAAAATCAGAGCCCTCGTCCATTTCTGGTGTGAATGTGAAATGGTGCAGCCACTTTGGAAAAACAGTTTGGCATTTTTTCAAAAAGTTAAAAACACAGTCATTATATTGCCTAGCAAATGCACATTTAGGTAGCCAAGAGAAGTGAAAATACGTGCCCACACAAAAACATGTATATGAGGGTTCACAGCAACATTATTCTTAGTAGCCACAAAGTGGAAACAACCCAAATGTCCATGAACTGATGAATGGACAATGGGATATTTGACAATAAGAAGGAGTGAAGGACTAGTACATGCTATAACACAGATGAACCTTGAAAACATTGTGCTGGTGTAAGAAGTCAGCCACAAAATACCACATATTATATGATTCCATTTATATGAAATGTCTAGAATAGGCAAATCTCTAGGGACAGAAATGAGAATACTGATATGGCCTAGGGCTGAGGTGGTTGGGAGAAAATGGGGAATAACTGCTAACAGGTATGGATTTCTTTTTGGTGTGATGAAAATGTTCTAAAATTGATTGTGGTGATTGTTGCATACCAGAAACTACTGGATTGTACACATTAAATGAATTGTGTGGAATGTGACTATATCTCCAAAAGCTGTCTTTAAAAGCCCTAAAACTACAGCACCCAGTTATTTGAGTAACGGAGTCTGTCTAGACATCTGCTTAGGGTGACCCAACCTGAAACAAAAACACAAAGACTGTGGTTTTCTCTCCCTATCCCCCACCTCCATACGTGCAAGCCCTCAGTCTCACATTCTCAGGCTGTGAGGTCCCAAATAGGTTGAAAGGCCATTCTTCTTTAGTTGCTGATCACTCAACTGTTCACTCAATTTTATTACAAGAGTAAAAAGAAAAATAATCTTCAGGCTTGGATATTTGTCATATGTGGGGTCCTTTAAAACTTGGGTTCTTCTTATCTGTGTCTAAGGGCAGAATCAGAAGAAACTTTTGAGAGGCCCACCACAGCACATAGAGAGTCATTGGGAAGCTCCTGGACTCAGTTATTTCTCTTTAGCCCTTTAGTTCTCTTTAGAGAACATGAAGAACCTGTCAATGTCCTCCTTCTGTTTGAAGGCTGAGCATTGCCAGGTTAGATTAGTTGCCTTGACTGCCACACTACTTATGGGTGAAGATTGAGAGGGTTTGTTTTAATGCACTTTAACTTAAATCCTAAGACAACCTAAATGGTCTAGGACGGGAACTGGCAAACTTTTTCCTCAAGGGACAGATATTAAGTATTTCAGGCTTGTTGGCCATACATTCAGATAGTCTATGACTGCTTTCAAGCAACAACACAACTTAGACAAATGGGTATGGCTATGTTCCAATGAAACTTTATTTACAAAGTCAGGCAAGGGGCCCACAAGCCTAATTTGCCAATCCCTGGTCTATGGAAGCCCTGTACTGTCTCAAAACCAAGACTTCTGATGTGACAGAGTATACAGTTTGGATATAATCTGTCTCTAACTTTCCTGGGTATTTTTCTCCTCACCTCCCTAAAGTGGAGCCAAGGCTTTATATCCCAAAGAAATCAGCTTCTCTTGCCCCAGGGGAGAGTTAAAGACTTTGTTTTTAATAAACTTCCAATCACAGAACAATATAATGATAATTATAATAATAGCTGACATTTATTGAAGGTTTAGTAAGTACTAGGCATGGTGCAAAGCATGCTTTATGACAATTAAATTATTTCATCATCACCATAACCCTATACAGTGGATTTGTTATCATTCCCATTAGCTAGGAAGCTGAGGTTTAGAGAGTACCAACACATAGGTAGCTCTGGAAAGAGTAATGACTTCAACCTGGGCAGAGCCCATGATTTTAACTGCTACACGTATTAGAGTGCTAGAACCTGGTGTGGTGTAGATAGAGGTTTTTAAAAATTGAAGGGAAGTTAAGTAGTCTGACCCCTTAGAAAGCTGGAATCCCCTAAAGCCAGGGAAATGGAAAGGCTCAATAAAGATGAAGACCTGTGCCCCATTCCCACACAGGGCTTATAGGTTGACAAGAGCTTTGGTGGGAAAGTATGTGGGTCTCTGGGGGACTGAGCACCAAGCTTAATGGTATTGAAAGATAGTATGAAGTCCCAGTAGCCAGGTGTGTCATAGAAAAAAGGGAAGAGGGGTGCCTTCAGAATTCCCCTCCCTCAAGTGAACCCAGGTGAGGGAGAAACAGAACAGTCACCACCAGCTGGTTTTCCCGGACACTCCTAAGTCCCTAGCACCATTTTCCAGCACTGAGAGGAAGAGTGGCCAAAATAATGCTAAGTAGACATCTTGACAACTAGATTGTTGAGGTCTAAGTTAAATGCAATTTAATTTGGCAAGCTAAAAAATACGTGTTTCCTTGAAACCAAGAATCCCAGAACAAATTCATAGTACAAAGTTGGGGGGTGGGGGCATGGAGAGGAATGATGAAGAGATGCTATCTGGTGACAGAACAAAAAATAAGTTTATGTTTCTTGTCCGAAGGAGCAGAAGAGTAGAGGTCATTGGAGGAACTAGTTCTGAGGAAGGGGGGGGGATGTAAATAACCTAATCAATCTTCATGTATCATAGAAGGAAGTTACTCAACACCTAAGAACCCAGACCAAAACTTGCTTTCTGTTTCCGTGCTAAACAGTACTGGGACTGAACTATACATAACTTAGTGCCTTGCTCCAGGGAATACCTGCAGCTGGTTGATAAGACCAAACTAACTACGGAGCTTCCTTATCAAGACTAACAGGTTGCTCATCAACATTTGCTTCAAAGTATCATCTCGTGCCCACCAATCTAAAATTAGTATCCCCCTAACTCAGCCCAACTCCAATCAGTTTCTGCTTTGCAAGACTTGCCTTAAATCACCCAAAATTTTATATATATCCTTCTCTGATCTCCCCTTTCCAAGACTCCAGTAAGATTCTGGGAAAGTGATCTTCCTACAGCAGTAAATCTAATAAACTTAAATTCGCTTTGATAAACAAGGTTTTCTAGTAGTCTTTCTGAGGAGTCGGTGGTCGACAATCCAAAGTAGATAAATTAAAAAGTAGTAGCAAATGAAAAACATTTAGAGATACTAAAGTCATCCCCTGAAAACGGAAATGGTTAAAAGAGTCTCCCTCTGGTGGTGGGGAGGGATAGAGCAGGGGACTATTGCATTTCCTGTTAAGCCTTTCTGTACCAATAGTTTTTTTAAACCATGTGGGCATATTACTATGGTAAAATATATTTAAAAGTTTTAAATATTAGTAACGGTACCACAGCGGCTAGCAGGCCATTTCCCTAAACCTTTGTTTATACCAGGAGAGCTGGTATTCCTCTTTCTGGAATCAGCCCTGAAAACATAATGTAATCCTGAGCTAACAAAGAAACATTACAAGTTATGTCCATCCCCGTGGCACAAACATAAAAGTCACGGCTAATAGACATATTTTACAAGCACAGAAATGAGGCCAAGAGAATCGAAAATATTGCCGGAGTCCATAATGCACCCTTTACCTGCTGTTGTAGAACTTTCTAGGTAATCATGATGTGTGTGAATTGATCTTATCTGGGATTGGGTCCCCCTCTCCCAGAACCGCTCTCACTACACACATTCCCAGACAATTCCCACTCTTAACTCACCTTCAGTGAGAAAAGATCACAAGGGAAGAAGTCATTTTTCTTAGAGGACAGACCTTTTCCCTCAGCCCCAATTATTTTTTAATCTTAAACCTTAGAGAGGAAATTACCTTTTCAGATTGGAAACCCCAAGTTTCTGCCTCCCTCCAGCCTGAGTTTATATATTGAGTACCTTGCTATGAGGGCACTGTGTTCGAGAAGTATTAGGAAGGCTGATGGGGGAACAAGTGGGGGATTATGGAAGTCCATTGAGAGGTCTCAGCAGACCAAATGCACATACGCTTCAGCTCAAAGAATAAATATGTATGTGAAGAACTTCTTTGAAAGTACATTTTGGATAAACACACACACATACATACACAAATGGCATGTACAAGAGCCTCTTTCCACAAAGACCATAAAGCAAGCTGAGTCTCTTGGGAAGTCCTCTTCCCTGAACCTTGAAACAAAAAGAAACTATCCACTGAGTCAAGTTCCCCTCACTTCAGAATCCGATGCCAGAAGTGGCTAAGAGACACATTCAGGACAGCAATGCAGCTTATTTTTTTAAATACTCCCACCCCTTGTTGCGGGGAAAGCTAGTAGAAATACTAGTAAGTGTGCACTGAATAAGTATTCATTCAACAATATCTACTACGTGTCTCCACACGGCAGGCACCGCTCCAGACACTAGGGATGGGGGTGAACAAGACCAGAGTCCCTGACCACAAAAAGTCACAAACTAGTCATCTGTACACAGTAGGCGCATCATAAATATCAGGTGATCAAATGAATCAATCAATAAATGTAAATATTAAGTCAAAAGATAATAAAATTGGGGCGCCTGGGTGGCTCAGTCGTTAAGTGTCTGCCTTCGGCTCAGGTCATGATCCCGGGGTCCTGGGATCGAGCCCCACATCGGGCTCCCTACTCAGTGGGAAGCCTGCTTCTCCCTCTCCCATCCCCCCTGCTTGTGTTCCCTCTCTCACTGTGTCTCTCTCTGTCAAATAAATAAATAAAATCTTTAAAAAAAAAAAAAGATAATAAAATCACTCTCGAGTGTTAGACTTTTCTAATTCTCTTATAACACATTTAAAAATGCTAATACAAAGTAGCTAAGGTGGAAAAATAGTCAATGATGGGAAATATATGTGATACTATCTTAGAGAAAAAAGGACAATACAAACTCGATACACAGTTTTGTTTGTTAACAAGAAATACATAGGAGGGAAAAAAACCCTATAATACGACAATCCAAATGTTAACTGTGCTTTTCTTTAAGTAATTTCTAATTACTTGTTTTCATATTTTTATTTTTCCCTTTTGTTCAATTTTTCTATACTAAGCACACATTGTGTAAGGGGGGCAAACTGTTTTTATAAGAGAAAAACATGGCTATGGTCATTCTGCACTGAGCAATGGAACTAAGGGATCCTCAGAAAACAGACTGCTGACAAGCTACCTAGTGTCTATCAGCTTTGCCCTCCATATCACAAGACAACTTTATTTTCCTTTCTCAAATCTCATCTCTGTGTGGCATGATGGAGTTGCTAATGTTCAGAAAAGGAACCAACGACTCTGGGTCCAGGAAGAAACCGCCATAGCACAGAACGCTGGAAGCAATGAGGAACTTGTTTCAGGCAGCATGCATCTGTCACAGGGGAGCTCTTAAAATCACACATGGCTGGAAATGTCAAAAGATCACTTGTTGTTGTTGCTGTTGTTGTTTATTTCTTCAGTTCCCTAACTCATGAAACTGTAATAGTATATTTCATATTTACTTTCGTAGGTCTCCAGGAACAAATGGACACTAACAATTACAATAGTAGCTAATGTTGTTGCATACTTTCTGGGTGCCAGGCACTGTGCTATACTTTGTACGTGCATTATTTCATTTAATTCTCAGACCCATGAAATAGGACTATTATCCATCACACTGAAAGACGAGGAAACAAAGAGCGATGGTAAGGAACCTGCCCGAGATCACAATACTAGTTGGCAGAGGTGCCTCAAACCCAGGTCTGGCTGCATCTCAGACTCCTAAGGACTAAGATTCTTAATTATTTACTATGATTTTTCTCTGCCTGTAACAACGAGAAATTTTCCAGACACTACAGTAGATATTTTTTCTGAAAACTGGGAGGAAAAATGCAAGGCTTAAGCTTTAGCAACCTCTACTTACCCTTTTGCCCATCTCATTTTTTCAAAAAAGTGAGGCTTTGGAGAAGGAAACATGCTAAAATAATTTTTTTTAAGACTGAAAGAATTAACTGTTACATATTATGTGATCATTTCCACATCACTTTTTGTCTTGTATCTTATACTGAAAAAAACACATGCCATACCATTATTGGGTATTTCCACTAGTCTCAAGGGGTCCAATACAGAAAACTGTGTAGGCAGGATAATATTCCTTTTGATGAATTTATTGCTTCAACTTAACATTTAGAATGTTGTGAAAAGAATCAATAAGCATATACTCTTCTTGGGACTCATAAACATTTATTTAAACAAACTCAAAGTTCCTTTTGTGTATATTCAACACATAAACAACCTGAAATTGGAAATTGGATCTATTCCCTTAAAAATCTCAGATGAAATCACAGTAAATGGAAAAGGGATTGTATGAGACAACAATGGCATGCATACACTCAAGGAGCATTATCCCCTTCTATTATTCAATAATAATGTAAACTGGAGAGGTCAGATTTGGATAAAATGTCCCACTTCTATTCAGGGTCATTAGAACAAAGAGGAGTGGTTCTCAAACTCAGGGCTCTTAAGAAAAATTGAGACTCACAACCTCCCCTTTCAGAGATTCTGCCCGCTTTGGGCAGCTGGGAATCACTACTTGACAAGTGTCCCCTGGGATTTCATGCAGGTGGCACAGGGCTCACGCTATGAGATACTGCCATGAACAACAGTGAATAAAAGCATGGGTTCAAGAGCCCACCACACCTGTTTGCATCATAGCCCTGCCACCTATGAACATAGGTGTCCTTCATCAAGTAATTTAATCTAGAGTCTCTAAGCCTCAGTTTCTTCATTTGTGAAATGGTAAGACAGCAAGAGTATCTTTTCAGAGTTGTGAGAATTTTTAAAAATAGATTATATATATAATATCCATCCATATAATATCCATATATAGAGAGAGAGAGAGAAACTAACCACACTCTCCAATACGAAGTAAATGCTAAACACTCTAGCTTGCTGATATTAAATTATTATTTTAAAAGAGGAAGCCCCAAACCTCTAAAACCTCCTGCTGTCATGTTCTCTTTATTTCTTAGTCTCCTCTCAGGGCAGGGATATTGACATGCCTTCATATTTTCTCTTTGTTAAATCTTCCATGAATATTAATCTTAACTTGCTTTGATCATGAGGTCCCCAAATTTTGTAAATGCAGTACTAGGCATTCAAACAGTTCTCTCTACACTTCAAAATATTAGAACATTAGGAGAATCTGTTGCCTAATTTGGCCTTAGTTGGTACAATAATTGTACCTGGTCTCCCTGGATCCGTTTAGGTGGTGAATAAAATAAATCCCAAAGCACAGAAGGTCAATTAATTAATTATCAAAGTATTGTGCAGACGTTTTCTACTAACAGCATTCTGCCTATCTGTTTGATTTTTTAAAGGTTATACACAAGCACCCAAGAATTGATACTATACTGTTTCCTTCCATTATCTTTGAATAATAATTGGATTTTCCATTTCCAAACATTATAGAATCTTTGACTAAACCATTTTGCTATAGTTTGTATTACAGAGCATGGTAGAAGTGTTTTAATATTGAAATTCAGGTTTCCAGGGGATTTGTGTTTTTTACTTTGTATTGATATATAATATTCATACAGTTAAGTACACAAATCTTAAGGACACTGCTCGATGAATTTTGACCACATTCCTATAACCAGCAGTGCAACTGAGATTTAGACCAGCACCAGCACCACAGAAGGCTCCCTCATGCCCCCTCAGTCATTACCACCCCCACAGGAAACCACTACTCTGACATCCATCACCCTGATTAATTTCATCTATTTCTGAACTTTAAATAAATGGAATCATGAAGTATGGATTTCCCCTTCAGTATTAAGTCTGTGAGATTCAACTATATTTTTGTTTGTAATGGTAGTTCATATTTCTTTCATACATATATCATATTCCATTGTATGCATGTGTCACAAATTATCCATCTATGGACGAATAAAGTGACTCTGAACATTCTTGCCAATGTTTTTCAGCATACATGTGCATGTAGGGCAGAATTGCTGGGTGGTAGGGTAGGCGTATGTTTGGTTTTAGTTAACATTGCAAAAAAAAAAAAAAAAATGATTTTATCAGTTTACATTCCCACCAGCAGTACATAAAGCTCCAGTCTCTCAACATCCTCACCTATTTTGGTATTCTCCTGTCTTTTCATTCTAGTCATGTTGGAGGATGTGTAGTGATAATGCACTGAGGTTTTCACTTGCATTTTTCTCATTAGTGATTAAACTGATCATCTTTTCTTGTCTGTATTGCACATTTGCATATCATTTTTTTTAATTCCTCAGTCTTTTGCCAATTTTTGTTTTGAGTTATCCATTTTTGTTTTTTATTTTTAATAAATTTGGAGAGATAATTTTAGACTTACAGCAAAGTTGTAAAGATAATGCAAGGACTTCCAACGTACCCCTCACCTACTTTCACCTGGTGTTAACATCTTACCTTACCATGGTGCATTTGTTAAAGCTTAGAAACCCACACTGGTACATTTTTGTTAACTAAACTTCAGGCTTTATTTGGATGTCTCCATTTTTTCCACTATAATGTTCTTTTTCTTTTCCATAATACAAACCAGGCTAGCACATTGCATTTAATCATTATGTCTCATTAGTCTCCTCTGGTCTATAAGAGTTTCTTAGTCTTTTCTTGTTTTTCATGACCTTGACAGTTTTGAGAGGTATCAGTCAGGTACTTTGTAGAATGTCCCTCAATTTGAATTTGCCTAATGGTTTTCTTATGATTGGATAGAGACTGTGGATTTTGGAAAGAATATCTGACATTTGTCAACACTTGCTTTATGACTCAGAGAATGGTTTATTTTAATAAACATTCCATGTACTAGGGGGTATTATGCTAAGCAAAATAAGTCAATCAGAGAAAGACAATTATCATATGATCTCACTGATATGTGGAATTTAAGAAACAAGACAGAGGATCATAGGGGAAGAAAGGGTAAAAATGAAACAAGATGAAACCAGAGAGGGAGACAAACCATAAGAGACTCTTAATCTCAGGAAACAAACTGAGGGTTGCTGGAAGGGAGCGGGGTGAGGGGGATGAGATGGCTGGGTGACGGACACTGGAGGGGGTATGTGCTATGGTGAGCGCTGTGAATTGTGTAAGACTGATGAATCACAGACCTGTACCCTTGAAACAAATAATACATTATGTGTTAATAATTTTAAAAAAAAATAAACATTCCATGTGCACGTGAAAAAGAACGTATATTTTTGCATTTGTTGAGTGCAATGTTATACAACACACACAGGCAAGTTTGTTAATTGTATTGCTCAAATATTCTATATCTACTAAATTCTTTGAGAGAGAGGTGTTAAAATCTCTCACTATAATTATAGATTTGTCTATTTCTCCTTTTATTCATATCTGCTTTTGTTTTTTTATGTGGGAGTCTATGTCATTAGATGCACACAAATTTAAAATTGTTATATCTTCCTGTTGAATTGTCCCATTAATCATTATAAAATGACTTTTTTATCTCTAGTAATAGTTCTTGCATCAAAATTTGTCTACTACTGGTACAGATAAACCACCTTTCTATGGTTAGCATTTACATACTGTATCATTTTCCATCTTTTTCATTTCAACTTTTCTGTGTCTTTATGTTTAAGGCATATCTCTTATAAGCAGTATATAGTTGAGTTGTTTTTTTTTTAATCCAGTCTGACAATCCTTGCTTTTAATTGAAATATTTTACCCATTCACATTTAATATAATTACACATCTTCCTCAAACTTATGATGGGGTTGCATCTTGATAAACCCATTGTAAGTTGAAAATATCCTAAGCTGAAAATGCATTTGATGCACCTAACCCATCAAACATCATAGCCTACCTTAAACATATTCAGAATATTTACATTGGCCTACAGTTGGACAAAAACATCTAACACAAAGCCTAGTCTGCAATAAAGTGTTGAATATCTTATGTGATTTATTGAATACTCTACTGAAAGTGGAAAACAGAATGGTTGTCTGGGTAGAGAGTGGTTGTAAGTGTATTGTTTGTTTACCTTCGTGATCCTGTGGCTAACTGAGCACCAGAGCTGCCACTGCTCAGCAACACAAGAAAGCATCAGGCTGCGTATCACTAGCTTGGGAAAACATCAAAATTCAGAATTTGAAGTACAATTTCTACAGAATGCAGATTGCTTTCACACCCAAAAAATCCTAAGTCAAATCATCATAAACCAGAGACTGTCTGAACTAAAATATTTGAATTTAAATCTACCATGTTACTATTTTTCATTTATCTGATCTTCCTGTGTTCCTTTTTTCTCCTTTCTTTCATTCTGTTTGACTATTCAATTATTTTACCATTCCATTTTCTCCCTTTTATTAGATTGTTAGTTGCAGGTTTTTTTGGTTAATTTAGTATTTACCTTAACTATTGCAACATACATTCAGAACTTAATAATCTACCTTAAATTAGTAATTGTACTACTTCCCAAATAATGCAAGAATCTCACACCTTAACTCCCATTACTCTTCTCCTGCCTTTTGTGCTACTGTTGTCATGTACTTTAATTCTGTATATTGTTTATTTTTTAATTATTTATTTATTTTAGGGGGCAAGGCAGAGAGAGAAGGAGAGTCTTCAAGGGATGAGGCAAGCTCAGGGTCCCCCTACTACTCTGCCATCTTAACTCACTCCCTAGAGGGAGAGAGAGTCTTAAGCAGACTCCATGCTGAGTGTGGAGGCCCACGTGGGGATCAATCCCACAACCCTGAGATTATGACCTGAGCTGAAACCAAGAGTCCAACACTTAACCAACTGTGTCACCAGGCACCCCAATTCTGCATACTTTTAAAACCCACTAGACCTTATTCTTATTGTCATAAAGAGTCAATATTTATTTAGAGTTATCCATATATTTATCTTTGCAGCAGCTCTTCATTCCTTCCTGCATTTCCATGCTAAGATCATTAACTTTTTTTTTTAAGATTTTATTTATTTACTTGAGAGAGAGAGAGAGAGAACGCACAAACTGAGGGGGGAGAGGCAAAGGGAGAAGCAGACTCTGCTGAGCCAGGAGCCTGATGCAGGGCTTGATCCCAGGACCCTGGGACCACGACCTGAACTGAAGGCAGACGCTTAACCGACTGAGCCACCCAGGCGCCCCTAAGATCATTAACTTTCTGCAAAGAATTTCCCTTAGTGTGTATCTTAGTATGGTTTTTCTAACAATGATTTCTCTCCATTTTTATTTGAATGAAAGTGTCATTATTTCACCTTCCTTTTTGAAAGGTTTTTTCACCAGGCATAGAATTCTTCTTTGGCAGTTATTTTCTTCCTAGTGTTTATATATATCATTGGTTATCTGCTAGCTTTCGTCATTTCTTTTTTTTCTTTTTTTTATTTAAATTCAATTAATTAACATATAAAGTATTATTAGTTTCCGAGGTAGAATTCAGTGATTCATCAGTCTTATATAATACCCAGTGTTCATTACATTACGTGCCCTCCTTAATGTCCATCACCCAGTTACTCCATCCCGCCACGTCCCCTCCAGCAAACCACAGTTTGTTTCCTATGATTAAGAGTCTCTTATGGTTTGTCTCTCTCTCTGATTTCATTGTTTTATTTTTTCATAATTTCTTTTGAAAGGTCAACTGTCAGTTTATTGTTGCTCTTTTAAAGGACATTCACCTATTTTTTCTTGGAATATGATTTAGATTTTCTCTTTATAGGTGTCATCATTTTTCCCAGTGACATTTTGTGTTTATTCTGTTTGGGGCTTATAGGGCTTCATGAATCTGCAGTTTGATGTCTTTCATTAGTTTTGGAAATTATTTGGCCATTGTATCTTCAATATTTCTTCTGCTCCATTTTCCCTCTTACACATTACTAGATATTTTTACAAAGTCTTATGTGGGCTCTATGCTCTTATCTTTATCTTCTATTTATTTTTCCTCTCTGCACTTCAAGCAATATTTTCTACCTACCTACTCATTAATTCTCTATTCTGCTGTGTCTAATCTGCAGTTAAACTCATCTTTTGACTTCTTAATTCTTCTGCTCTAGAACTTTTATTTAGTTATACTTTTAGATTTTAATTTTATGGTGACATTCTCTATTATTTTACCTCATTTATTTAACATGTTAACCATGTTATTTCTAAATTATATCTCTGTTAACCCTGATATTGCATTGCTTACAGACCTATTTCTATTGTCAGGGGGTTTTTTTCTTAGCTTTTTGTCATTTGGTCCTGTTTCCTGGAATAGCTGGTAATTTTGGATTATGCATGAATGATGAGAGAGACTATAGACAATGTTATAGTTCTCCAGAGAATATTTTATTTTCTTTGCCTAACAGGCAGGAAATTTTGATCCAATTAAAACTGAAATAATTGGAGGCTAGTTTTAAGACTTTGTGAGGGCTGGGGTGCCTGGGTGGGTCATCCAGTTAAGCATCTGACTCTTGATCTCAGCTCAGGTCTTGATCTCAGGGTCGTGAGTTCAAGCCCCGCATTGGGCTCCATGCTAGGTGTGGAGCCTACTTAATAAAAAATAAAAAATAAAAAAACACTTTGTGAGGGCTAATCTATTACTGATTTATCCCTATCACCAGCCATGATATTTCAGAGGTCTATTTTTAAAGCCTGGGGAATTTACTGAGATCTCTTCTCCTTGGCAGGTTCTAAATTAAAATTTTTGTCTCTCCTTAGCACCATGAGGCTGCCAAAAGCTCTGGTTAGCTTTTTAACTGCTTAGCAACTACTTTTTTCTGGGTTTCTTAGGCTCTCACTCCATTCATGCTCAGCTTAGGAATTAGCCTTATGTCTGATTGTAGGTTAGAATAGATAATTCAATGCAAACTTAGATTTGCTTCACCTTTCCCTTCATTTGAGGGAAAATTGTATAGAGAATTCCAGATCACTTCTCTGAAATTCCCATTTCTTCAGGATCTTGGCCTCATAAGTCTTGGCTACATTAATAGCCCTGAAGTTAAATTTGTGGTTCCCCATCCTAGTGATATTGCTGCAAGCTCTAGGTCTCTGCTTTCTCTTCACTCTCTATGCCTCACAAGGGAAATTAACAAATGTTCAAAAAGCAAAAGCATCAGTAAATGTAGGACTCACCTTATGCTTTTCCCCATCTTCTTGAGATGCTGGCCTTTCAAGTTTTGGACACCTTGATTATTGTCTGATAAAGGATGGGCTTTTGTACAACATCCACTTAGCTGTCAATTTCCTGGTGTCACTGCTCAAGAAGAATTGGCAGAATGTCTGGGCTTTATACATTAAGAGTGCCATGGGCAAGCCCCAGTGCTTAAACTAAGACACAGCTTAATAAACCTTACTGCCACCCGTAGCACTCACACACACACACACACACACACACACACACAGATTTTATACATATTATTTGTGCATGTCTTAGAATTAGTATTTCTTCTATTTCCTTGAACATCCGACACATCATTCTGGAATCAGAAAAAAAAGCTTATAAATTTAAAAAATCAAGGAGATTTCCATATGTTCAAGTAGATAATCAATTCCAATGTCTAAAAAGTTATATCATGTGTGAAAACATAAACATGTATATGAATATGATACGTTCATTTACAAAAGTCAACCTTTTTTCTACATATATAATTTTCATAATATCTTAGGACTAGAAGAAACCTTAAGATGATTGAACTCAGCCATATATTCTTTTTACAGATAAAGACATTGAGGTCCCCAAATTTAATTTAGGGTGACCTGAATGATTTATCCAACATCACAGATAGATCCTGAACTCTTCTGACTCCCAATTCAATACAATTCCATCTCTATAAACTACCCCACCCAGTGTTTTCCTATTAGCAAACTCTTCATGTTCCTATAACAACAAACACTTCTCACTCCTATGTCCTAGTACACAAAGATAAAGGGTTTGGGAATCCTTCCATATTGAGTTATGTACAGGCAAGATTTATAAATTATAAAAAGGGTAAGATTTAGGCCTTTCACACTAGACTGTAAAAGGGCAAGAGATCTTCCTGTGAATTTCATAAAGTAATCATTAATATTTCTATTCACTAAACATTTGCCAGAATACCTACTGGGTAGTCCCCAAGGATTTCGTGTTGCAGATGGTTCATTAGGATTCTTTGTTTATTTCAAATGGAAGAATTTACAGAGTACATGATTTATTAGGTAGCTGCAGCAGACACATCTGGTGCCCTGAGTCACATCCGCCTAGACTTACATCGGATTTTAACCAGGTTGGAATAGATAATTCCATGCAAAACTGTATTTGCTTCACCTGATAGCATCCCACCTGTAGCCCACACAGTATCTCTAGTTTCTTCCCCAATGGTTGTCTTGGATACTAGCGGGAGTTTACTTGGCCCTTACATATGTGCAGGGAAAGAGCAGGGAGCAATCTTGACCAGTGAGCAAGAGTTAATGGATAAACATTCCTGCCTCCTAATCATTGTGTAGACAATTCTGGGAGGCATTCTATGTGTTTCTTAGGATGTTTCAGTAGAATGAAGCTCTGTTATCCACAATGGCTGTCTCAAAACATCACCCTTATGTTTCTCCTTTTTCTCATTTCCAATCTCATTCTTCCTGCTCCCTCATTCCTGCTCCAACATCACCTCTCAAATAAACATGCACACAAGTCTTTGACTTGGGGTATGCTTTTGGAGGAACCCCAGCCACATAATGCTCAAACACTAAATCCTCCACTTATAAAATGTCCTTGTTTCAAACCTTTCAACTTCAGTTTCAAGTATGAAGGCTCCTCCATAGCTTCTATTTCTATGGCATGTTTTGCTAGACAGTAAAGGATAATAACTATAATGAATGTGTTCTATTATGATGCCATCTAGTGGCAAGGATGAATCAAAACTCATGGCATCCAAGTAACCATGTTGTAAATATTAAATTTAAACCCTGGTAATTTTACATTACATGAGATAGACAGATGCATTCAAGAGCAGGCAATCTTACCACAGTTCCACTGAAGGTCAAAAAGATAAATGTTTGTGACAGAATATTAAAAGGTTGGGATAATTTTATGATATGTAGGTAACACAAGCTAAGACAATGATAAAGATAATCAAATCTCACGCATGAAAAGGCAAAAGCTAATCGCCTACAAGGTCAGGTAGAGCTCTACCTCTGTGTTTTGATTTAGTTGAGCATAAAGCCATATTAAGCACACAAAATTGGTTCGCACAGTATAGAAATCTGCCCCAACAGCCAGTGCTAAAGAGATCTCAGGGTAGAAATAAGCAGTAACACGAAATAATAATAATAATAATTAATAATAATAGCAGCTACCATTTAATGAGTACTTACTATGTTCCAGGCCCTGTGCTAAATATTTTATCCATGTGATCTCATTTAATTTTTACAACAACCCTAGAAAGTAGGTACTACTAATATCCTCATTTGCAGATAAAGAAAAGGAGGCTTAGAAAAATTAATAAAGTTCTTAAAGTCACACACCCAGTAAAGAGCAGAGGGAGGTTGAAACCCAGGTCTGTCTGGGTGCAAAGTCTGTTCTCTTACCCAGTTCACATTTCATGCTGCATCAGAAATCATGACTAATTTTATGCCAAGTACATTGTTAGTGATTTTTATCAATAATGACGCCCCTTTTTACAGATAGAGTGCTAAAACAGTCACAGTTAAATACCTTGTCTCAGGTCGCTTAGAAAGCAGTGGCCTGCCTGAATTAAGACTCTTTGGTCACTGGACTCTATAGTCAAAACTTATATTCTTTCTCTTGACTAACTTCGGTCAGCAATTCATTTATATCCCTAAGCAAAAGATCTGATTGCCTTATCTTAGACTGTGTAACTACAAATCCTATTATTAGATAAGATATTCTACAGAACTATGAAAAAATCTATCCAGAGAGTTTAACTCTGTGACATCTCCTGACAGTGAGTTTCATAGTTCAATCAGGTTTGGGGTGAACTCAATGGTCAGCATATATTTTCCTAGCAACTTATCCTAACACAAGAATCAGGGAGGAGATGGATTTACCATCAAAGAGCATATGAAGTTTGATCGTGATAAAAAGTAGAATCTCCTGTTATAGGCATATCCTCTTAAGAGAGAAGAAAAAATCTTCTGGATTCTGTTGAACAACGGTTAGCGCAACTTTGGGTGGAATATTTAAACTTTCTGGACCTTAGTGTTTCATCTTTTAATAAGAAAAATGAAATCAATGCCATGGAGTGGTGATGAGGATTCATCTACATAAATAATCAGAATAACACATGATACTTGGTGGTAGGACCTTAAATGATTTTTCTTTTCTTTTATACCCTTTGTTTCATTAAGAATTGTTTAAGTTGCTTATGAAAAAAAGTCTCCAAAAAAATGTTATCTCTTTTCTTCTTTCTTCCAGTCCAAAGAAGAAAAATTCTTTCAGCAAGTTAAATATTGAGAAATTAATACTTCTGGAATATCTGGGCTTCCCAATAGAGGACAGTTTAGCAATATCTAACACCTTACAAATATAAATACTGTTTGATCTACCAATTCCACTTGTAGGACTTTTTCCTGCAGATAAATGATTGATGTACAAGGGTATTCACTACAGCATTAATTTTAAGGGCAAAATATTTTTTAAAATCTAAATGCCCATCAGTAGAAGATTGGTCATATAAATTATGGTACAGGGTACATCTACAGATAAGAATAATACACAACTAAAAAAAATTCCAGAATGCATTTTTAAGTGAGAAAGCAAGGTATATAGAACATTATGCATAATATACTACTATTGTCTTAAAAGGAAAGAAGATAAATATATATTAATGTTTGCTTGTATGTGTATAATAAACTCTAGAAAGGTACCTGAAAATTTGTGGTTTCTGGTGAGCGGGGTGGAAGAAAACTGAATCCATGTATGAAATGGGTGAAAAGGAGATTTTCACTGTATTTCACTTTTTCTAAACCAGTGGTAAAAATTCAATAAACTAATTAAATTTTTAAAATATTTTAATTGGACTTGTACCCACTTCCAAAAGATACCAGGAGTTTAAAGTTTGCCATCTTATCTCACATATCTTCTAATAGACAAATGGATGAGCTGAGCCATAAGCTAGTAGATTTTTCCATGGAAAGACCATCATCACATCCCGGAGACAGAGAACTACCCACATCTATAACTATTTTCACTATTTGTATTTTGGTCACTATTTTATTTTTCTGATGCTGTTCCAGTAATAGAATCGTACGGTGGTCATTGGTAGGTGAAGCACAGTTTCACTACTGACCTTTAAAATAACTGGCAACACATGCCCATACCCTTAATTTCCTCTCCAATCAAACATTTGACACTTAATTGGGAAGTGAATCACATTACTCATTTTTTTTAAGTGTCAAACTCTTACACTTAAAATCAAACAGAAGTCAGAAGACCAGATGATGAACTCTCTTCTGATGGTGTTCTATTTAGTAAGCACTTCCTTACTTGAACTCTTATTTTTCTACTTCATATGTATACTCTAGCAAGAAAACATGAGAACAATAAATTTCTTTTACAATGCCAAGAGTCATCTGTTGACTTCCATAATACACACTCAACAATATAACTTAAATGTTCAGACCTAACTTCTTGACTTCTACATTAAACATGCTACTACACAAGCATTCCCCACCACGGCACACCACACCACCAATTCACCTCAATGCTTAGGCCACAATCCTTAGAGTCAACCTTGATTACCTTTTTCTCTCATTCCCCACATCTGGTCTATCAGCAAACCATGCCAGCTCTGCAATAAAACATAAAGAAAAGAGCAAAGATCTGTAAACTAAAGAATATAATTCTAAGTAAATTATTATTAAATATTATTGCAAAGTAAATAGAAGGAAGAAAACAATAATGATAAGAGAAGAAAATAATGACATAAGCCACACAAAATAATACAAAAAATGAACCAAAAAAGAAAAGTTGGCTCTTTGAAGAGATTGATCAAATTGATAAACCCCGAGCAAGACTGACCAAAAAAGAAAAAAAGCCTGGAAATTATGAATATCAAGAATAAATGAAAGGTATCACAACAGATCCTATAGACATTAAGAGGATAATGAGGACTAGCAATTTTATGTCCACAGTATTGACAAGTTATAGGAAATGAACAATTATTTAAAAAACACAATTTATAAAAACTTTCAGAGAAAAAAAATATAAAAATTTGAATAGCCCAATAAGTTAGCACAAATGTAAAGCACAAAAGTAAAATAGTATTTTTTCACAAATGATTTGGCTTTCTACATGGCAAATCAAAAACAATCTATTATTTTAAAACTAGTAGAATTAATAAGCGAATTTAGTGAGATTATAGGATATATGGTCAATGTACAAAAATCAGTTGTATTTCTCTATATTAGCAGCAACTAGAAAATTAAAACTTAAAATACCATTTCTAATAGCATAAAAAACCATAAACACTTAGGAATGAGTTTAAGTGGGAAAATAGTACAACTTGTACACTGAAAACAACACATTGACCAGAAAAATTAAAGAAGTCATAAATAAATGAAGAGGCATACCATGATTAGAAGATTCAATATTATGAAAATGTCAGTTCTCTTCAAACAGATCTGCAAATTTAACAATCCTAAAGAGAATTTCCCTGGGATTTTTTTCTTGTAGAAATTCACAAAAGTAATTCTAAAATTTATTTGGAATTTCAAAGGGGTTAGGATAACCAAAACAATCAAAAATAGAAAAGCTAAATTGAAAGCTTCCTATCACTTATTTCAAGACTTACTATAAACCTACAGTAGTTAAGACAAAAGTTACAAGATTACTCACTGGGGCTTAAAGAACAGGTTTCTTTTCAATAAATGATGCTGAATTAAATGTATATTGTGCTAAGAAAGATGAAACTCAACCTCTATGTCACATTATACAGAAAAGTTTACTTGAAATGAAACACAGATCTAAACATAAAACTAAATTTGATACTTCTAGAAAAAAATGTAGAATACCTTCACAAGGTTTTTGAGGTAGGCAAAGATTACTTAGATTTAAAAAGCATTATTCATAAGGGAGTTTTTTCCAAAATCCTAATTTTTTGCTTGAAAACTCAAGTTTTATCATTGGCAACCAATCTGTCAGTTGTTTTGAGAAGACAGGCTCACCTTGTTCATTCTTGAGAAAAATTTTGACAAAATGTCTGCCAAACACCTAAGTCTAAATAACCATAGTTTGTTATATGAGAAAAACAGCTAGTTCAGCTTGCAACTCAAAACATCACCCAAATGTTCCCCAGCCTAGACGCAGACATTGAACTTTGTTATGCAGCATAAATAAGTACTTTATGCAAATTTCCCCCATTTTGTCACACAGAATATTAAAAAAGACTCGTATTCAGGAGTGGAGATTTAACAAAAACTAATCATTTATACTTTTTCAAAAAAGGCATCCTTAAGTGAAGCTGGGTTTTTTTTCTTTAACTGTGATTGCATGGCAGTGAGGAACACAATGTCAAGGGCAGTTTGGTGCACGGCCTTGATGCATGCAAAGGCACTCACGGTTTTACCCACCCTTGCTTTTGCACCATTAGTGCAAATGTCAATACAGTGAAGTCAGCAAATAGCATTTTAGTATTATAATGAAAATTCTTTTGACCTTACGAACTGCCAGGGGTCTGCAGGTTTTCTGAGCTACTGTCAGAAATACATGTAGAGGCCTGAAGGAGACAGATTAACGAAAGCCATAAAATCAGCTGCAACTTACATTCGTTCACTCAGTTAAGTAATTAGTAAGTGTCTGCTATGTTCCAGGCCCTGCTGGCACTGCAAATAGAGTGATGAACAAAATAAGTCATCTCTTTTCTCAAAGAGATTTCATGTAGGCTGGGGATTAGGTAGGCTGAGGGGTGGGAACAGAGAAGAAAATACACGAATTAGTCCATTGTATGAATATATTACAATTTGTTTATCCATTTACCTGTTAAGGGACATTTGGGTTGTTTCCATTCTTGTTATTATTTTAAGAATAAACATGATGTGGAGCGCCTGGGTGGCTCAGCTGGTTAAGCGTCTGCCTTTGGCTCAGGTCATGATCCCAGGGTCCTGGGATGGAGTCCCATGTCGTGCTTTCTGCTTAGTGGGCAGCCTGCTTCTCCCTCTGCCTGCCGCTCTCCCTGCTTGGGCTCTCTCTCTCTTTCTCTCTCTGTCAAATAAATAAGTATTTTTTAAAAAAGAATAAACATGATGTGAACTTCTGTGCACTAATCTCTACACCATGGTGGGACTCGAACTCATGACCCTGAGATCAAGAGTTGCTTGCTCTACCAACTGAACCAGCCAGGCACCCCCACTAGTCTCTTTTTGGACATATGTTTTCATTTCTCTTGAGTAGATAACTAGTTGTGCAATGTCTGGGTCATAGAGTAGATAAACGGTTCTCAGCTGGGGGCAATTTTGGCAATGTCTGGGACATTTTTGTCGTGATTGGGGAGATGTTTCTAGTGGGTGGAGGCCAGGGATGCAGCTATACATCCTACAATACACAGGACGGCATCCATGGCAAAGAACCAACTGGCCCAAACTATCAAAGCGTTGAGGTTGAGAAAACTTGGGTCAGATATATGTTTAAATTTTAAGGAAACATCTAAACTGCTTTCTAATGGAATTGTGCACTTTTGCACTCCCAGTAGCAAGGTATGAGAGTACCAGCTGCAGAGAGAGAGCCAGTTTCCAGAACTTTTTTTATCATCCCAATAATTTCTGTATTCATTAAATAATAACTCCCCATTCCCACTGCCCTCCAGCTCCTGGCAACCTCTGTTCTTCCTTCTGTCTCTGTGAATTTTCCTATTGTAGATACCCCATATAGGTAGAATCATACAGTATTTGTCCTTTTTTGTGTTTGGTTTATTTCACTCAGCATAAGGTTTTCAAGGTTTATTCATCTGTGTTGTAGCAGGTGTCAGAAATTCATTCCTTTTTTTTTAGATTTTATTTATTTATTTGAGAGAGAGAAAGAGAGAGAGAGAGCAGGAGCAGGGGGGAGGGGCAGAAGGAGAGGGAGAAGCAGACTTCCCACTGAGCAGGGAGCCTGATGCAGGGCTCAATCCCAGGACCCCGGGATCATGACCTGAGCCAAAGGCAGATACTTAACCGACTGAGCCACCCAGGCGCCCTTTTTTAAGACTAATATTCCATTGTGTGTATATACCACATCTTGTTTATCCATTCATCTGTCGATGGATGTTTTGTTAATAATGCTATGAATGTTGTTGTACAAGTATCTGTTTGAGACAATATTCTCAATTCCTTTGAGCATATACTTGGAAGTGGAATTTCTGGATCGTATAAAATTCTGTTTTACTTTTTGAGTAATCCTCAATAACTTTGAAGAGTATAAAAGGATTGGAGACAAAAAAGTTTGAGAACTGCTGTCCCAGAACATCCCAGCTTTGTCTGGATAACTCCTGCTTGTTATTCAAGGTAAAGACTGGCATCATTTCTTAAGAAGAATGTCAAGTCCACCCCTCCTCTGCATGGCCCATGTGTACCTCCCTCTTGGCTCTTGTACATTGTATTTTATTACCTGTTAGTGTCACTTCTCTAACTATAAGTTCTTTGAGGGTGACATTCAGATCTCTTCCATTTGTGTGTATGCTCGATGTCTGGAATATAACAGTGCACAAGAAATATTGTGCAATATTTGAAGGAAATTAAAGATGATTATTTGAAATGCTCTATAGGAGGACGGATAAAGAATTTCACTTATATGTCACCTCTAATTACCTGATAATGGCTGCTTGGATGGCTGTGTTGAGAAGGATTCTGAGGGCATCTAGAGGCTTAGCAGGAAGAAATACAAGGACTAATTAGCAATGCAAATAGGCTGTAGAAAGATCTATACCTAGACTAGATGCTAAGTCCCTTTCAGTTCTAACATTCCATGCAGGAAAATGTCATCATTTTTGTCTTCAAATCTCATCCTTATTAGTTTAGTCTAAAAATCTGATACATCTTTTATTAGTAAATTAAATGTGACTATGTTGCAAAATTCACTGGATATAAAACACAAATATTCCCTCTTCAGTCTGCATCTCTACCCCTGGATCCTACCAAGATCAAAAGTTCCTTTCAGAATTCTTCATGGATTTTTACAAATACATCAATGCAATTTTATGATAATATGAGGCTGTTAGACTTGAAATGACTCACACTGCTTTCATCTGGAGACACATTCCTTACCCGAGTAGCATTCAGATACAAATATATACAGCCTACATTTCAGTTTATTTCTAGTTTCATGTCTTTGGTTTTATTTACAAAAAGCTATACATGGTTAGAAAATGAAAAACATTTGAGTATGTGTTATTATATTATTTCTCCAATCTCTTCTGTTACAAATGGATATTTATTGGAGTTAAAGAAATTACTGGCTAGGCTAAAAAAATTAATGATGTCTTAGAAGAAAGACTAACAAGACACATTTGAATGGGGAGCCTGAAATCTTTATGGCCTCCATTTCAGAAAAAAAAAAAAGGAAGACATCTATAAATTAAGTGTGGGTATGTTATTATCCATGTGGGTGACATAACATGCTGGTATATCACAGTATTAATTTATCAACAGATTGATCCATAGATGTTCAAATTGGACTGGAGATGTTACTCCCAGAGAGATCCTTTCATTTGTGCTGTTTAGATGTGTTCTAAGATTACTAGACCTCAGAGAATGAGCTATGTACTTATCTTAAACTCACCAGGGACAGTGAAGAATCAATAAATGAGGAATTGAGAATTTCGTGAAAATCTAAGTGATACTACCTTCATAAAGGAATAGAAAAACATCTTCTAATTTCTTTGTTTCTAAGATTTATTTATTTATTTATTTATTTATTTATTTATTTAACAAAGAGAGAGAGAGAGGGCGCACACAAGCAGGGGGAGCGGCAGGCAGAGGGAGAAGAAGAGGGAGGCAGAGGGAGAGGGAGGGGCAGACACCCCGCTGAGCAAGGAGCTGATGCGGGACTCAATCCCAAGAGCCTGGGATCATGACCTGAGCCAAAGGCAGACGCTTAACCAACTGAGCCACCCAGGCGCCTCAAAAAATATCTTCTAATTTCTTGAGGATAGAAGACAAGGAAGAGGGATGCTTTTTTCACATGCATATATGTGGGGAACAGCTGATAAACAAGGAATGCAATACAAAACGACTTTGCAACCAAGGCACCAAAAAATACTGCCCTGAGCTTTACAGCACTTTTTGCTTTTTGAAAACACGCTCACATTCATTATTTCATTTTATCCTCCCAAGAAACCTGTGAGGTAGGTAAGACAGGTTTCATTATCTCCAAGATTTATCTACCACTCTTGCCACTACTGTTTTATGATAGGACTCATGGATCCAGAGAGAAGTACTCCTCACATTATGGCCATATCTGATGACTCACAAGAGCTGGAAAAATGAATTAATGAGTATGTACTGCAAGGGATAGGAACACACTCTCTTCACTTGGGAGTCGGCTTTCCCTTATAAATATTCTGCCAGCAAAATTAGCAATAAACACATTTGTTCTGCTATATGGAAGTGGGGATTTCCAGACAAACGGCTTTTGACTTACCAGCACTGGGGATAACCATAAAAGGTGACCCCAATGACTATGTGCAAAAAAACACTGGTTCCTAATTTCTTACCCCCTTCTTAACTCTTTCTTTTATTTAACCCTCTTTCCAGCCTGTAGAAGATCAAAAATTAAGAGAAGGGGAATAGGAACATTTTGGATGAGACAATGCAATGACTAGAGATTGCCCTGGGTGGACAGAGACCATGTTTCTATTTAATTTAAAACTAATATATGTATCACTTATTCCATACCTTATTAGAAATACAAATGGATAGCATTTATTACATGCAAGTTATACACCAAGCAGAGTAAAGAAACCTTATAAAAATTTCTTTCAAAAATTCTTACATAAAGGGGCGCCTGGGTGGCTCAGTAAAAAAAAAAAAAAAATTCTCACATAAAGATGTTGCTTGTAAAAAAAAAAAAACCACTAGCTCCATCTCAAAATGTACTCTTCTATTACAGTGAACTGAAGCATTTCTTTAGGAGCAGAGGGGGAAGAGCAGTGGGTCAGCTGTGTTTATCAGGATGGTCTGCTCACTTGTTTATGGTGAACATTCTTTGGACAGATGACTGGTGCCTGCTAGACATTTCACATACCATCTGTGACATAAACATTTGCTATTTTGTTCTCCTTCCTTTTGTGTATGCTTGCAATGACACACATGCACACACACATATATGTATACGTGGATATATATTATTATGTATGTGTTTATATGCATACCAACATACATAACATGTATATTACACATTTCTTAAAAAGAAAAACAGGTATCTATAAAGCATGTCATCTTGGCTTATACAGTGGAGGGCACCACTGCATGGGGGGAGGGACCCTGCTCCAGTGCCCACCAGGTTCTGATCTCCACAACCCCACTTAACCAAGTTCACGTCTTAGACAAACATGGCTTAGAGTCTGTCCTCTACACTGGGTCTTAGAACCAAACACAGTTCTTCTGCAGAGGCCTTCCATGTTTGGAGGTAATGAGAATGTTATACAGTAGTATAAAATAAGACACACATTTTAATTTGACAATATTTCAGGAAGCCTCTACTGACTCTTGCTGTGCCTATAGTTGAACAAATCTGGCCAAAAGGTTTTCTTGCTCCTCGTTATCCCCATCAATTCAGCCTGATTGGATAATACTGTTTAAGGGGACCCAGTGCAGCTGGACTTCATCCTAGCTATCAGCAATTTACTCTTAATGGATGACAGGGGAATACCATGTCCTCTCCCTCCTAGGCTGGTGGCTAGAGCCTGGGTTCTGGAGTCACATGAGCCGGAATTTGTATTCTAGCATCTCTCCTTTCTGAGTGACCTTGGAAAAAACAAACTATGTGGCCCTTAGTTTCCTGATTTGTAAAATAAAGACACTGAAAGGCCCCACCTCAGAGGGTGGTTGAGGGAATTAAATGCTTTGGACACAATACCCAGAAGATAACAAGTGCTTGATGCTAGGAAGGCATAGGTATATCGCTATAAAACATGGGTCTTGACCCTGACAGCAGACAATGTTATGAAAGGCAGAATGCTCCAGTCTAAAAATCTGATATCCTGACATCTCTTCAGTCAGACCCCAAGGTGAGTACATACCTGTATTGAATTCTAAAGCCATGCGAAAGCTTAATATTGCCTTTTTATACCTTTTGCAATCAATTATTCCCTATCTCAATTCTACCTTGTACCTCACACTCACTTACATATTATTCTGCACGAATTCTTGTCCTGTCCATTATTTTGTCCTGTCTTAGAGAATGAACGCCTGGAGAATGGGGATCTTTTACTTAATATTAGCTTCTGCTACTCTAGCGCCACTGAAGTATGGTTAAGTTGATTTCTAAGACTTCCACAGGGTCTTTTCAGTCTTGACTATCCTGGGTCTATTTTGCTATTGGACCCAGTTGACTACTTAGGTCTTCTCAAAACTTTCACTTTCTGAGATGTTACTCTTGACCAATTCTCCTCTTGCCCACCTCTCTATTTCTTCTTCTCCTTCTCTTCCCACCTGCCAAACATTGGTATTCCCAATGGGCAGCAGCTTAAAAGGAAGAAGTAGTTCTGTATGTGTTGATGTAGATAGATTTCCCAAATATCTGGTAAAATGTGGGGGGGAAAGTATTTTCACTAATAATTTACTCTCTTTCTTTTTCTTATTTTTAAATATCCTAACCATGGAAATGTATATTAGTTTCCAAGTGCTGTTCTAATAAAGTACTACAAACCAGATGGGTTAAACCACAGAAATTTATTCTCTCATAGTTCTGGAGGCTAAAAGTCCAAGATCAAGGTGTCAGTAGGGTTGGTTCCTTTTTAGAGGCTCTGAGGGAGGAACTTTTCCTTGCCCTCTTTCTAGCTTCCAGTCCTTGCTGGAAATCCTTGGCATTCTTTGGCCTGTAGACTCATGGCTCCAATCTCTGCCTCTGTTGTCACATGGCATCTCCCTGTGTGTCTCTGTCTTCACACGGCATTCCCGTCTCCATGTGTCTGTGTCCAAATTTTCCTTATTATATGAAGACACCAGTCACTGAATTAGGACCCATCATCCCTAAGCCTGTATAACACTGTAATATTTTAAAATAATTAAAATCAGGAGTGCCTGGGTGGCTCAGTCAGTTGAGCATCCAACTCTTGGTTTTGGCTCAGGTCATGATCTCGGGGCCCTGGGATGAAGCCCTGCGTCAGGCTCTGTGCTCAGCAGGGAGTCTGCTTGAGGATTCTCTTCCTCTCCCTCTGCCCCTCTCCCTACTCATATCCACACATTCTCTCTCTTTCTCACTATTCCTAAAATAAATAAGTAAATCTTGAAGAAATAATTAAAAGCAAAGCATATAGTTATGGGTTGAATTGTGTTCCTCAGAAAGATATTTCTAAGTCCTAACCCCAGAATCTGAGAATGTGACCTTATTTGGAAATACATTTGCAGATGTAATTAAGATAAGGTTACATACATACACAGATATATATTTACATATTACATAATAATTAGTGCCTTGTAACTTTCTTTCCTTGTTCTTCCTACTCTATCCCCATCCTACCCAGAGACATCCAATCAGGAAAACTGGGATTCCTCCCTTGAGGGCTCCTTCTCACCACCTGGCTGATTCTGTCTCATTAATATCTCTCAATCCAAGCCCTCCTTCCAGCCTACTTGGGCTCTGCTTGAGTCCAAGCACTCATTATCTTTTACCTGCACCACTGCAATCACTTACTAATCAGTCCCCTAGCATCCAGTCTTGACCCCTGAAATCCATCACTTCCAGGATAGCTAGAGTTATTTATATAAAATGCAAATTAGATAAGTTGCCCTGCTGTGTACAATTCTGCCTTGCCTCCCTCCCCTCCAGTTCTTCAATCCATACATCCCACCCTCATTACCTGCCCTACCCATCCCTTCAGCCTTATCTTTTGCTTCTCCTTGCCTTCAACGCTAAAGAACATCAGTGGATTGCAGATCCTGGTTCACACTTCTTTTCCTCTGCTCTGCTAGTCCTCTAGGAATGTCCTGCCTCCGTCTAACTTTTATCAATGTTCAGGATGTATTCCAGGTGGGCATGTTCTCCAAGAAGCCTCTCTATCTCAGGCAAAGCAAAGTGTTTTTCATATGTGTGGCCAGAGCACCTTGAGCACACTGATCTCTTAAACTTTCCCATATATATTAAATAGCAAATTCTATCTGTCTTTCTGTCGGTAAGCACTTGAACAATGAATGTCATATATTTTAAACCATGTATCTGTAGCATCTACCCCAGTCCCTGGCACAAAGTAGGTGCTAAAGAAATGTTGGTTGAGTGAACAAAGGAAGATATACTTTATTATTCAAGAATTTCTACAAACTTAATTAACAAAAGAATAAATGACCATTTAGTTTTATTTTAAGAACATCACAAAACACTTTTTTTATGTAGACTAGCGTTTCTCAACCTTGGCACTATTGACACTTGGGCCAGATACTTGCTTGTTGCAGGAGCTGTTTTGAGCATTATAGGATGTTTAGAAGCATCACTAGCCTCTACCTATAGACAACAGTAGCTTCTAGTCTCTAACTGTGACAACCAGTTCGTTGGTTGTCACCAACCAATATTATCAAATATCCCCGGGAGGAGAAGGGAAGACAAAATCAGCCCCAATTCAAAAGCACAGACTGATGTTCAATATATATTTTGAATTTCATAACACCTGTAAAGGCAGGAATTTCCATAACATTTCATTTGGTCCCTTCGGATATCAATTATCCTTTGTAAGAGCGAATCTGCCATAGTTTATCATATGTTTTAAAGGCATTTAAGGGGCACTTGGGTGGCTCGGTTGGTTGAGTGTCCGACTCTTGATTTCAAATTGGGTTGTGATCTCAAGATGGTGGGATGAAGCCTTGCATCAGCCTCCACACCCAGCAGGGAGTCTGCTTCTCTCCTTCCGTCTGCCCCTTCCCCTGCTCGCACTCTCTCTCTCTAAAATAGATGAATGAATCTCTAAATAAATACATACATACATACATAAAGGCATTTAAATGAGCTGTATGTAAAAAAAAAAGAGTTTTTCTGATATAATTATCTTGTAAAAAGATGAGAGCATGTCATTTATTATTCTATAAAAATGTAGGTTTGTTTTTTAAAATATAATATAAAATATAATTTTAATTTGAAAGACGCTCTTCTCTAGTATGAGAGAAGGAAGGAGGGAGAGAAGGAGGAGAGGAGGGAGAGAGGACCGTTTTACTATATTATTTTTTTTTTTTTTCAAGTAAGCTCTCCACCCAACATGGGGCTTGAACTCATGGCCTTGAGATCAAGAGTCACATGCTGCAGCAACTGAGCCAGCCAGGCACCGCAAGACAGGATTGTTTTAATCCAAAACAATTTAGGGGGGAGCTTTTTTATATTAACTCCCCATTTTATTTGCTCTCCATGTGATTCTAATTCACCGTTATAGACCAGTGTGGTCAACATTAAATGAAGAATAGTGAACTATGTTACACAGCTTGGTCAGGCAAAGGTCAATCCAATACCCTGCTTGACAGAGAGTTTGCAACATGCAAAGTAGTCTACTATTCATAAACACACCAAACATGAAAACTATACTAAAACATTTTAGAAATTCTGTGAGTGAAAGGAAGTACTTCCTATGGGCCAGGAATTACAGACTTTTAAAAATGAGCCACACAGACATGATCTCTTTTCTCTGAAAGTTTATGGTCTAGTAAGTGGAAATAAAAAAAATAATGAAATAGTCACATTGATGGGGGTATAATTAGAAATTGAATAAACAAATGCTATGAAGTAAAGTGATTAGGGAACATGATCTAAACTTGGGAAGTGACACCGGAGTTGAGACCTGAAGAAGAAATCTAAGAAATTAACTAAAATAGACAGAAGAAGAGCAGATGAAGGTGGAGGGGACAGCGTAAGTAGATGCCGTTGGCTAAGGGAGCATGTCGGGGACCGAGTGAAGAGAAGATAGAGCCTAATGGAGCTGGGGGTAGGGGAGGAGCGCAAGGCAACAAGGCGGGGCCTGTTGGGCTGTGTTGAGGGCAGATGGAAAAGTCATCAACTGATGAAGATGGAAGAAATCTCTCTGGCTGTGGTGTGGGGAATGGATGGGTAAAGTAGGCAGGGAGACCAGCATCTTGCCAACATCAACATCCTTATTATTCCTTGAAAGCTCAGGCCAAAGACTCTCTGTTCTACAACATGGATGAATCTTGAAAACATCATGCTAAGTGAAAGAAACCAGTCACAAAAGGCCACATAGCTCATGATTCCATTTATAGGAAAAATCAAGATAGGCAAATCCATAAAAATAGAAAGTAGATGAGTGACCACCAGGGGACACACTGAGAAGGGATGGGTGACTGCTAATGGGTATTGGGTTGCTTTATGGGGAGATTAAAACGTTTTTGAATTAGGATAGTGGTGATGGCTGCACAACTGTGTGAATACGCTGAAAGCCAATGAACTGAACACTTTATAAGGGTGGATTTTATGGCATGTGAATTATATCTCAATAAAGCTATTACAAAAAAAAAAAAAAGCCTTCTTATTATGTCTTGGGAGAAACCGGGTTCTAAATTCCTAAGTAAAAACAAGGTTAAGAGCTGACTTTTTAAATTCTTAATTTTAAAGTCATGTTCTTTAAAATGATCCTTGCATTCTAAAATTCAATTAGCTGAAATGTAAGAATTATATTGAAATGGAGGCATTTAAACAGAGCAGCTGATCAATGATTTAGAGAGAGTCCCATAATTCCCAAATCATAGTTTTTGTTAAGAAAAATTATAAAAGCACCAGCCACTGGGAATTAGATCAATTGGAATTTTACTATCTTGTCAATTCATTCAAATAGTGGATTTTAAATTTCTGCACGATTTTCATTTTCTACCCAGACAGCCACTTAGCAGATATGTGATATCAATCTTGATTTCTAGCCTCAGCTTTCTCTATGAATTTAATGGGGGAAGTAATTGTGCAAGAATGTGTTTTAAAACACAAATCTCAACTAACCTATTATTACATTTACAGCTGATTACCATGTGAATTGCTTTTATGCTATGCAGAATATCACTAACACTGTTCTTTCAAGGGGTACAATAGGAAGTATAGGATACAGGAAATAGCCTTTAATAATGATGACACTGGCTAATATTTATTCTTGAATTCAGATTTGCATTAAAATTATTATCTAGAAAAAAGAACTAATGTGAGAGGTCACTTTCTACATCAGGACTCTTTTTGGTGTAAGTGACAGAAAATCCAACTCAAAACAATGTAAGCAAAAATATAATTTAATGGCTTTCTTAACTGTAAAGTTCAAAGGTGGTGCTACCTTCAGGCACAGCTGGACTAGTTTTCTGCAAATTGTGAATTACAAATTTTCTGCAAATTTCCCCGCTCACCAAACTCAACCAGGAGTCAGAAGGTGCAGGAACCTTGCCCATTCAAGTCAGCCTTTGGAAGAGACTCCAAATTGGTTTCATTTTTGTACTCCATGTTGTCTGGTTTTCTGCAAATTGGTTTTATTTTCATGCTCAAGGTATCTCTCCTGATGGCAAGATGGGGGCAAGCAGCTCCTCCTTTCTCTCTGCCTGCATTCTTAGCAAAAGACTCATTGTGTCTCTCAGGTTCTAACCAAGCCGTGTTCAGTTTTGGATCAACCACCATAGCCGCAGGACTGGGCATGCTGATTAACTCAGGCCTGGGTCATATGCTCAGTCTTGCAGGACAGAATCCCACTCCAACCATACAGCCTTACAGTAGGGGTGTGGGGAGATAGGTACCAATGTAAGTATTGTTGCTAGAAAAAACAAAAAACAATGGAGGCTGGCAGGGAAAATAACAAATGTCTGCCAAAGCTTCCAGCTAAAAGATGGGCCAAGAGCAGTGGGTGGGCAAACTGACAATAAGCTAGGAAGTTGAGTGGACCCCTCCTGGGGTATCTTCCTAACTGACCACCTTTCTCTGCAAATCTATTTGCCTCATGAGTTGAGCCAATACCTTCCAACTTGCCCCTCTGGATCCACTCTGCACCCTTCTAACCACACTTTCTGTCCCAAAGGCAGACTTGAATGGACAAGAGTAACAGTCCCTACACCCTTTGACTTCTCTTGAGTTTGGTGAGTGGGGAACACCCACAGCAGATCTAAGGGAGGGAGGAAAGGGTCCTTGTAGTCTAGTTACAACCCTCAGCCAACCATTACAGTACCTGTTTACTTCCCCAGCTTTATTGAGATATAACTGACATGTGATATTGTGTAAGCTTATGATGTATAACATGATGATTTGACACACATATATATTGCAAAATAATGACCACAAGAAGGTTGGTTAATATATCCTTCACCTCATATCATTACTTTTATTGTTATGGTGGTGATGAGAACATTTAAGTCTACTCTCTTGGCAACTTTCAAGTATACAATACAGTGTTGTTGAATATTGTCACCATGCTATAGATCAGATCCCCCTTTATGACCACCTTCTCTACTTGAACTTTCCTTCCTGGCTCTATTAATTGCTTCCCCACTTGCCCTTTTAGGCATAGAGATGGTAAGGACTTTTGGGGTACTACACTTTTCTTTGTGGGGTTTCCTAAACCCTGCCAATAGCTTTGAAAATAGTCCCATAATTAAACCCTCCTTGAATTATCATAATTTGAATGCACCATCTGTTCCCTGCTGAGACCCTGACAGATATATGTATTGAATGTGGTGGACATGCACTTACTATACGACCTCACTTTATGTATTGTTCCAAATATTCACATTTATTCTATGAAATAGGTATTCTTAATCCCTGTTTGATAGATGAGGGAACTTAGGCTCAGAGAGGTTAAGTAACTTGACCAAGATCCCACAGCTAGTATGGGACCCAGATGACACTGGTCTGATTTCTCACTTTGTATGCCCAAACTGCATTATCTCTGGCCTGGACTATGACTTCCACTCTTGCCTTCTTGTAGTTTTTCTCCACAGACATCATCTATTTCATAGTTCGGCCAAGCTTGCTATCAGCAGTCGAAGAAATAGCAAGCAATAACACATAGTAAAATGCCTTACAAATGTAGCATATTATTAAGAGTACACTGGTGAGCGCTGTGAATTGTGTAAGACTGCTGAATCACAGACATGTACCTGAAACAAATAACACATTATATGTTAATAAAAAAATTTTTTTAAAAAGAGTACACTTGGGGCACCTGGGTGGCTCAGTCATTGGGCGTCTGCCTTCGGCTCAGGTCATGATCCCAGGGTCCTGGGATCGAGCCCCACATCGGGCTCCCTGCTCGGCAGGAAGCCTGCTTCTACCTCTCCCACTGCCCCCTGCTTGTGTTCCCTCTCGCTGTGTCTCTCTCTGTCAAATAAATAAATAAAATATTTAAAAAAATAAATAAATAAAATAAAAAAATAAAAAGAGTACACTTGTCTCGATGAACACTAAGGAATGTCTAGAATTGTTGAATCACTCTACTGTACACCTGAAAGTAATATAACATTGTATGTTAAATATACTGGAATTAAAACTTAATATATATAAATAATAATAATAAAACATAATATACATATATTATCACTTAAAATATATGTAGATCCTCTGGTCCCTCTCACAGTTAGATTCCTTGAAGTTGGAGGATCCAAAGGAGATCCCAGAGGAATTGAATCTAGGCATCCAATCCCTCTGCACTCAGCTCATCCATCATCTTCTCCAGGAAGATTTTTCTGGTACTCTGGGATGGAGAGGTGCCCACTCTATGCTCCATAATATTTATCCCACCATAGCACTTATCCCATGTAGTGTCACTATTATTTGCTTTCTTTTCTCTACCCCACATTCTACACCATGATAATCATCCATTCACTTCTCTGTCTCTTTCTAGATTACAAGTTTCCAGAAGGCAAGGTCATAGCTATTATTTTTGTATCACTGGTGTCCGACACACACCTTTACATAGGTGCTAAATATGTATCTGTTGAACATAGTTCTGAAAAAAATTCATGCCAAGCATTCCTCAAAATGGGACAATATCAAGGGGATTTCCTCAAGAGGAGGAAAATGAACTATGACTACTGAGAAGGCAACCAAACTAAAATTCTGTGATTTTGGATAAAAGAGCCATAAGCTAGTCAGTAGATGTGTTTCTCTCAAGAATATGGATTAATAATTTTAAAAACCACTTTATGTATTATAGGAGACCCACCCAAAAGAAGAAAAGAGAGAAAAGGGGGCAGAAAATTTATTTCAAGAAATAATAGCAGAAAACTTCCCTAATCTGGGGAAGAAAAATAGACATCCAGAATCAGGAGGTACAGAGAATTCCCATCAAAATCAACAAAAGCAGGCCAACACCAAGCCACACTGTAATTAAATCTACAAAACATAGCAATAAAGAAAAAAATCTTAAAGCAACAAGACAAAAGAAGTCCCTAACTTGGGGCACCTGGGTGGCTCAGTCAGTTAAGCATCTGCCTTCGGCTCAGGTCATGATCCTGGGGTCCTGGGTTCGAGCCCCACATCAGGTTCCCCTCCTTGGTGAGGAGCCTACTTCTCCCTCTCCCTCTGCCTGCCACTCCCCCTACTTGTGCTCTCTCTCTCTCTCTAATAAATAAATAAAATCTTTAAAAAAAAAAAAAAGAAGAAGAAGAAGTCCTTAACTTACAAGGGAAGACCCAGAAGGCTAGCTTCAGGTTTCCCAACAGAAACTCGGCAAACCAGAAGAAAGTGGTATGATATATTCAACGTGCTGAATGGGAAAAATCTGTAGCCAAGAATACTCTATCAAGCAAAGCTAAAATTCAGAATAGAAGGAGAGATAAAGAGCTTCCCAGACAAACAAAAACTAAAGGAGTTTGTGACCACTAAACCAGCCCTGCAAGAAATACTAAAGAGGACCCTTTGAGTGGAAAGGAAAGACCAAAAGTGATGAGAACAAGAAAGGAACAGAGAAATCTCCAGAAATAACAACAAAACAAGTAATAAAATGGCACGAAATACATATTTATCGATAATTACTATGAATGTAAATGGACTAAACGCTCCAATGAAAAGACATAGGATGTCAGAATGGATAAAAAAAAACAAGATGCATCTATATGCTGCCTACAAGACACTCATTTTAGACCTAAAGACAGCTGCAGATTGAAAGTGAAGAAATGGAGAAACATTTATCATGCAAATGGGCACTGAAAGAAAGGTAGAGTAGCAATACTTACATTGGACAAACTGGACTTTAAACCAAAGACTGTAACAAGAGATGAAGAAGGGCACTATATCATAATAAAGGGGACAATCCACCAAGAAGATCTAACAATTGTAAATATTTATGCCCCCGACACGGGAGCACCCAAATATATAAAATAATTAATAACAAACATAAAGGAACTAAGTGATAATAATACAATTAACAGTAGGGGACTTTAACACCCCATTTATATCAATGGACAGATCATCTAAGCAGAAAATCAACAAGGAAACAATGGCTTTGAATGATACACTGGACCAGATGGACTTAACAAATATATGCAGAACACTGCATTCTAAAGCAGCAGAATACACATTCTTTCCAAGTGTACATGGAACATTCTCCAGAAGAGATCACATACTAGGTCACAAAATAGGCCTCAACAAGTAGAAAAAGACTGAGATCATACCATGCATATTTTCTGACCACAATGCTATGAAACTTGAAGTCAACTACAAGAAAAAATTTGGAAAGGGGCGCCTGGGTGGCTCAGTCGGTTAAGCGTCTGCCTTTGGCTCAGGTCATGATCCCAGGGTCGGGATTGAGCCCCGTATCGGGCTCCCTGCTCCGCGGGAGGCCTGCTTCTCCCTCTCCCACTCCCCCTGCTTGTGTTCCCTCTCTCGCTGTGTCCCTCTCTGTCAAATAAATAAATAAAATCTTAAAAAAGAAAAAATTTGGAAAAACCACAAATACATGGAGGTTAAACAACATGCTACCAACAATGAATGGGCCAACCAGGAAATCAAAGAAGAAATAAAAAATACATGGAAACACATGAAAATGAAAACACAATGGTCCAAAACCTTTGGAATGCAGCAAAAGCAGTCCTAAGAGGGAAGTATATAGCAATACAGGCCTACCTTAAGAAGCAAGAAAAAACCTCAAATAAACCACCTAACCTTATACCTAAAGGAGCTAGAAAAAGAATAACAAATGAAGCCTAAAGCCAACAGAAGAAGGGAAATAATAAAGATTAAAGCAGATATAAGTAACATAGAAACTAAAAAACCAATAGAAGAGATCAATGAAACCAGAAGCTGGTTCTTTGAAAAAATTAATAAAATTGACAAACCCCTAGCCAGAATTATCAAAAAGAAAAGAGAAAGGACCCAAATAAATAAAATCACAAATGAGAGAGGAGAAATAACAACCAACACCACAGAAATACAATTACAAGAGAATATAATACAAAACTATAAGCCAACAAATTGGAAAACCTGGAAGAAATGGATAAATGCCTAGAAACATATAAACTACCAAAACTGAAACAGAAAGAAATAGAAAACTTGAACATACCAATAACCAGCAAAGAAACTGAATCAGTAATCAAAAATCTTCCAGGGCCAGATGGCTTTGTAGGTGAATTCTACCAAACATTTAAAGAAGAGTTACTACCTGTTCTTCTCAAACTATTCCAAAAATAGAAATGGAAGGAAAACATCCAAATTCATTCTATGAGGCCACCAAAACCAGATGACGACTCCACTAAAAAAGAGAACTACAGGCCAATATCCCTGATGAACATAAATGCAAAAACTCTCAATAAAATACTAGCAAATTGGATCCAATGTTACATTAAAAGAATCATTCACCATGATCAAGTGGGATTTATTCCTGGGTTGCAAGCGTGGTTCAACATTCACAAATCAATCAATGTGACACACCACACTAATAAAAGAAAGGATAAGAACCATATCATCCTCTCAATAGATACAGAAAAAGCATTTAACGAAGTACAACATCGATTCATGTGAAAACCCTCAAAAAAGTAGGGTTAGAGGGAACAGACATCAACATAATAAAGGCCATTATGTGGAAAACCTACAGCTAATATCATCCTCAATGGGGAAAAACTGAGGGCTTTCCCTCTACGATCAAGAACAAGATGGGGATGTCCACTCTGACCACTGTTATTTAACATAGTACTAGAAGTCCTAGCCACAGCAATCAGACAACAAAAATAAATAAAAGGCATTCAAATTGGCAAGGAAGAAGCAAAACTTTCACTAATTGTAGATAGCAAGACTTCACTAAAAAATTTCTAGAACTGATATATGAATTCAGGAAAGTCACAGGTTACAAAATCAATATACAGAAATCTGTTGCATTTCTATATATCAGTAATGAAGCAGAGGAAAGAGAAGTTGAGGAATCAATCCCATTTACAATTGCACCAAAAACATAAGACACCTAGGAACAAACCTAACCAGAGAGGTAAAAATCTGTACTCTGAAAACTATAAAACACTGACGAAAGAAACTGAAGATGACACAAAGAAATGGAAAGACATTCCATGTTCATGGGTCAGAAGAAAAATTTGCTAAAATGTCTATATTACCCAAAGCAATCTATATATTTAATGCAACCCCTATCAAAATGCCAACAGCATTTTTCACAGAATTAGAATAAACAATCCTAAAATTTGTATGGAACCACAAAAGACCCCGAATAGCCGAAGCAACCTTGAAAAAGAAAAGCAAAGCTGGAGGCATCACAATTTCAGACTTCAAGTATATTACAATGCTGTAGTGATCAAGACAGTATAGTACTGGCACAAAAATAGACACCTAGGTCAATGGAACAGAAAACCCAGAAATGAACCCACAATTATATGCTCAATTAATCTTCAACAAAGCAAGAAAGAATATCCAATGGAAAAAAGACAGTCTTTTCAACAAATGGTGTTGGGAAAACTGGAGAGCTACATGCAAAAGAATGAAACTGGACTACTTTCTTACACCATAAATTCAAAATGGATTAAAGACCTAAATGTGAGACAGGAAACCATTAAAAGCCTAGAGGAGGACATAGGCGGTAACCTCTCTGACATCAGCCGTAGCAATATTTTTCTAGATATGTCTCCTGAGGCAAGGGAAACAAAAGCAAAAATAAACTATTGGGACTTCATCAAGATAAAAAGCTTCTGTACAGTGAAGGAAAAAATCAACAAAACTAAAAGGCAACCTATGGAATGGAAGGAGATATTTGTAAATGACATATCTGATAAAGGGTTAGTATTCAAAATCTATAAAGAACTTATAAAACTCAAAACCCAAAAAACAAATAATACAGTTAAAAAATGAATAGACATTTCTCCAAAGAAGACATAGAGATGGCGAACAGACACATGAAAAGATGCTCAACATCACTCATCATCAGGGAAATACAAGTCAAAACTATAATGAGATATTCACCTCACACCAGTCAGAATGGCTAAAATTAGAAACACATAAGAAACAACAGGGGTTGGTGGAGGATGTGGAGAAAGGGAAACCCTCTTACACTGTTGGTGGGAATGCAAACTGGTGTAGCCACTCTGGAAAACAGTATGGAGGTTTCTCCAAAAGTTAAAAATGGAACTACCCTATTTAGCAATTGCACTACTAGGTATTTACCCAAAGAATACAAAAATACTGATTCAAAGGAATACATACACCCCAATGTTTATAGCAGCATTATCAACAATAGCCTAATTATGGAAAGAGACCAAATGTCCATTGACTAATGAATGGATAAAGATGTGGTACATACACACACAAACACACACACACTAGATTATTACTCAGCCATAAAAAAAAAAATGGAGTGAGAGAGTCTTATGCTAAGTGAAATAAGTCAGTCAGAGAAAAACAAATACCATATGATTTCACGTCTATGTGGAATTTAAGAAACAAAACAAATGGTCATAGGAGAAAAAAAGATAGAGGCAAACCAAGAAACAGACTCTTAACTATAGAGAACGAGCTGATGGTTCCCAGAGGAGAAGTGGTGGGGAGGATGGGTTAAATAGGTAATGGGGATTAAGGAGGGTACTTGTGAGGAGCACCAGGTGTTGTATGTAAGTGTTGAATCACTAAATTGTACACCTGAAACTAATATTACACTGTGTGTTAACTAAGTGGAATTTAAATAAAAACTTTAAAAAACCCGCCTTAAGTAGTTTCTACAAACACTGATCAAATAACTAAATATATTGTAAATAATAAGACACAGACCATTCACTGTTAGACAAAAGGCCTTAGGGGAAGAACTGATGGAATTCAAATAAGGTCTTTACTGTAGTTAATGCTATCATAGCAATGTTAATATCCGGTTCAGATAGCTGCATTGCGGTTATATAAGATATTAACATTAGAATAAGTTGGGTGAGGGATAATGAAACTTTTTGGACTATTTTAAAAACTTTTCTATAATCTAAAATTAGTTCAAGATGCCACTGTCTTATGGCAGATTCTTTTAAAGCCACACCCTTAGAATCTAAATAGGTGATAAAATTTCACCAAGAAGTTCACGGAGTGTAACATATTAATAGGTTGCTGTGTTATTCAGAATCACAGACTACAGTTGGGATATGAGCTTGGCAGTCACAGTCCATTGTTCTCCTCTTGAGGAATCCCCTTGGTATTGTCCCTGACAGCCTAAGGCCTTTGCTGGGACATCTCCCGGGACTACAGTGTACCACTGCTCCATAAACGAATTGTGGAAGAAGAACTTGAATTGCTAGAAATGTCCTCCTCTTTCTATCCACCAAGCTGAAATCCATCTCTTCTTGATTCTCTGGACCCACATGGTGACACTTCGATACATAAAGAATCATCACCATTCCTCCTGTGGTTTTTCTTCTTCAGCAAAACATCCTCGATCCCTCACCCTTTCCAGCTGACATAATGATGTTCTAGCAGGGGGCTCTGATGCTTTGACATGGCCATTTTTGAATTTTTTCTTCTACCACAGAACTCTTCCTCAAAGAAATTCTTATAGAAGACTGTATGTAAAATAGATGTAAGTAAAATTCCTTTGCTGGAGGTAGTGGGGGAGGGGCCCAAGGACTATCCAATTCCCGCACACCCTTCCATCCCTACTGGTCCTTGAAGTACATCCTTGGAACATTAAAACTTCCAGAATTTGTCATAAACTCCTCCTTAAACCAAAATCAAACTTTTTCTTAAACCAAACCAAAGGTTGAAAGAACTTGGAAACCTCAGATCCCAAGGCAGGTTTGTGGGGAAGAAGTTTTGGGGTACATGCTTTCTACCATGCCCAAATTATGCCACACGGACTATCCCTGACTGTAGAGCTACACATGGTGGTGATTAGAACAACAACGAAGGCTTTATATGTATTAATTCAAGGACCAACTGATATAGGTATTAGGATCATCCCACTTTATAGATGAGAAAACAGAAGCATGAAGGCAAACCAACTTATTCAAAGTCAATAGAAGTGATAGAACTAGGCTTTTAACCTAGATCTCTCAGACTCTCAACCATGCCCCTCACCACGTACTCTCCTGCCCTTCTGGAACAGAAATCCAGAAGGATGATGAGACTCCAGGCCTTTCATCTCTTGTACACTAGTTACTTTACAATTTGGAAGTTGTCCTGGAGTGGATTCAATAGGGAATCCATCATAAACAGTGTGTCTCTGACATCAAGGCTCTATAATATAACCAGCATCCCTTCCCTTGGATATACATAAGTTTATTTGTTTTAAAGATTTTATTTATTTATTTCACAGAGAGAGAGAGAGAACAAGCAGGGGGAGCCTCAGGCAGAGTGAGAGGGAGAAGCAGATTCCCCACTGAGCAGAGAGCCTGACATGGGGCTTGATCCCAGGACCTGGAGATCATGACCTGAGCCTAAGGCAGATGTTTAACCAACTGAGCCACCCAGGCGCCCCATGGATATACCTAAGTTTAAACGGCATTACCTGGCAATGTAATTGCTCTGAGGTCCTGAGGTTTGAGGACTCTTAGAATGGCTGGTCCATACACAAGGGTGGTCTGCAGACATGCTCAGGTGGATGCCCAGCAGGGTGGTGGTTCACACCAAGCCCAAGAGCCACTTGTGGTTCTGACCAGTGGCTGTTTTATCCTTTCATGCAAGGCAGATGGTTCATGAGCCTCAGTCAGCAGCCTCTCTTCCCCAAGCAAGGACTGGGATGGCAGTTATCTGCTACTGCCTGTCTGGCATCAGTGCTCCCTTTGCTGATAATAACATGTTTCCTTTTGATGGAAACCTCCCACTTCCACCCTTCAGTATCTGGGGTTTGGGTCACCAGACCTCACTTCCCCAGCTTTACCCTGGGGCAGATACCTGGCTGAGCAATCAGCAGATTCCCACTTCCATGTGATCCAAGCCAGATCAACAAGACCCAATATCAGGACAGCTGTTGGAACCACTAGAGAAGACATCTCCCTTTTCCCTAGGGCTTCTCATTAAAGAGGTTGTAAATTCAGCAGCCATCTTGTCACTGGGAGAGTACCGGCCAGATATTAAAGCCAAGGAGAGGGGGGAAAAAAGCCAATAGATAAAAAAACAGGTTTCCAGAAATCTTCTCAGACACAGCATCCCGCTGTGCCTAGGGAAAGACTTGTTACATTTATGCGAACTTATTTTTTTTCCCCAGCACTGATCTAACACACTATATATTTTACTTATTTGTCTTATTTATTTGCTCTCTCCTCAACAAAAAGGTAAACACCATAAAGGCAGAGTTTTTGCATATTTGTTCATAGCTCTATCTGGAATGGTCCCTTGGAATGACCCTGGAACATAGTCGGTGCTCAATAAATATCTGTGGAATGAATGAATGAAAGAACATCAAGTGAAATAGTTCTAAATGCTTTTGACTGTTATAAAAAAGGCCCTTCTAGGGGCGCCTGGGTGGCTCAGTCGGTTAAGCGGCTGCCTTCGGCTTGAGTCATGATCCCAGGGTCCTGGGATCGAGCCCCACATCAGGCTCCCTGCTCGGCGGGAGGTCTGCTTCTCCCTCTTCCTCTGCCTCTCCCCCTGCTTGTAAACTCTCTCTCTCTTTCTCTGTCAAATAAATAAATAAAAATCTTTAAAAAAAGGGGGGGGCCCTTCTAGAGAGAGACAGGATGGAAACTTTCCCTGTGACCTAACATGAGGCAATTTCTCTCTCAATGTCAAATATCCATTCAATAAACATTTATTGAGCATTTACCTATGGTAGTCACTCTGCTAAACACAAAGATAAATAAAAACGCAGTCCCTGCTCTCCAAGAGCTCTCAGTCTGTTGCTACCAGTCCTCCCCAATAGCAAGTAAACACGGTGGGAGAACAACCAGCTTTGGAGTATGAACATAACATCCATCCACAGGAAGACAGTGTGCCAATCTCTCTCTGTGTGTCTCCCTCTGTCTCCATCTGTCTCTCTGTCTCTCTCCCTATTTACAGGCTGACCTGCAAACTCAGAAGGAGGAGTCATAAATACCCCAGTCTGGAAACTGGCTACACAAGTTAGAAAGACAAAGATACAGCTTAATTAAGAAGAGACTAGGAGAAATAACAACTTAAAAAAAAAACCTCAATAAAAACTAAACTGAAGTTTATGTGGCAGTGGTGAAGCTGACTCAATACTTGACATCCACTCCCTTTAGGTTGTAGGGAAGCTATTGCTACTAATTTGAGAAGATTGTAGGGATACATGGGGCAGTGAGGGAGACAGGAGTCTCAGAAAGAACAGTAAATCTGACTGACCGTCTTCATGTGGCCGAACTATGGCTCCTTCAGGATCCAAGGCTCTTAGCCATCTGGTTATCTCAAGGTCTCCTCAATGGGAGCCTGCAGAGGTCGCCTCCTAGAGGCTGCTGTTAGCATGACAGCCACCCTTGGTTTGCTTCTCTTGACTTTCTTTTTCCTTCCTTTCTTCCTTTCTCCCTTTTGTGCCCCCCTCCACACCCCTTCCCTTCTCCCCTCCCCTCCTTCTTTCCTTATTTAGCTTCGTTATTTATAATTGACATATTTAAAATTCAGAGTATAAGTTTTGACATATGTTTACACCCACGAATCTACCAGGATCAAAAGAATAAACATATCTGTCACCCCCAAAATTTCCTAAACCCCTTCTTAATCTTCCTCCCTGCCCCTCCCCACTCCCAACCTCAATCCTCAGCAATTACTGATATGCTTTCTGTCACTATAGATTCGGTCATATTTTGTAGAATTTTTAATAAAAGGGATCATACAGTATGTACTCCTTTTCTTTAGTTTCTTCTGCTCAGCATGCTGATTTTGAGATTCATCCATGACATTGAATGTCTTTTTTTTTTTAAGATTTTTTATTTGAGAGAAAGAGAGAGAGGACGCGTGCATGCGCACGCACAAGTGTGTGTGCACACACAAGTGGGGGGAGGGGCAGAGGAAGAGAATCTCAAGCCGACTCCCTGTGAGCACAGAGCCCAATGGGGGACTCGATCTCACAACCCCAAGATCATGACCTGAGCCGAAACCAAGAGTCAGATGCTCAATTGACTGAGTCACCCAGGTGCTCCAAAGTCCATTCCTTTTTACTACTAAGCTGTATTTTACCATATACACCACAATTTGTTTACCCATTTACTTGTTAATGGATATTTGGATTTTTTTTTTTTTTTTAGTTTTTAGCTATTATGAATAAAGCTGCTGTGAACATTTGTGTACAAGTTTCTATATAGACATATGTTTTCATTGTGATTGGGTAAAAAAGCTAGGAGTAGCATGGATGGTCTTACAGTAGGTGCATATTTTTTTTTTTTTAACTGCCAAACTGTTTTCCGAAGTGGTTGTGCCATTTGACATCCCTGCAGCAGTGTATGAGAGTTTCAGCTGTCCCATGATGGTATGTCCATTTTTTTAACTTCAGCCATTCTAATAGGTGTGATGGTATTTACTTGTGGCTTTGATTTGGTTTTCTTTAATGAATAATAATGTCCTGCATCTTTTTGTGCGCTTAATTTGCCATCCATATATCTTAGGTGAAGTATCTGTTCAAATCTTTGCCCACTTTTTTTTATTAGGTTGTTTTTCTTACTGTGCTTTGAGAATTCTTTGTATATTATAAATACAAATTTTTCCTCATATATATGATTTGCAAGTATTTGCTCCCAGTTGGTGGTTTACTTTCTCATTCTCTTAACTGCATTTTTTAAAATAGCAAAAAAAATTTTTTTGAAATATTTTATTTATTTGAGAGAGCGCGAGCAGGGGTGGGGGAATGCAAAAGGAGAGGGAGAAACAGACTCCCTGCCAAGCAGGGAGCCAGACACAGGGCTTGATTCCAGGACCCTGAGATCATGACTTGAGCCGAAGGCAGATGCTTAACTGAGTGAGCCACCCAGGTGCCCCAGAAAATTTTGATTGATGAAGTCCAATTTATTAACATTATTATGGTTTGTGCTTTTGATATTACATATAAAACATCTGCCTAACTCAAGGTCACAATGATTTCCTCCTGTTTTCTGAAAGAAATGTTATGGTTTGGGGGTTTACATTTAAATCTATGGATCATTTTGATTCAATTTGGGTCTATAGTGTAAGTTATGGATTAGGGTTCACTTCGTTGCATATAGATATACCATCATTCCAGCACAATTTGTTGGGAACACTATTATTTTTCCATTGAACTACATTTGGAATGGCCTTTGTCAAAAAAATTCTTTTGACTGGGGCACCTAGGTAGCATAGTCAGTTAAGCGTCTAACTCTTGGCTTCTGCTCAGGGATGTGATCTCAGAGTCATGAATTCGAGCCCCACGTTGGACTCCACACTCAACGTGGAGTCTGCTTGAGTTTCTCTGTCTCCCTCTACCCCTTCCACCCCCATGTTCACATGTGTGTACACTCTCTCTCACTCTCTCTAAAAATAAATAAATAAATCTTTAAAAAAAAAGAAACATCTGACTAAATATGTGGGGGTCAATTTCTGGACTCTGTGTTCTGTTCCATTGATCTATTTGTCTATCTTGGCATCAATACCACACTGTTTTGATTACTATAGCTTTATAGTAAGTCTTATCACATCTGATAATATTAGTCATCCAATTCCTTTTTTACAGAGTTATGATTATTAAAATTATTATTATTTTGACTCTTTAACAAAACAGTCTGTTGGAATTTTAATTGGGATTACATGGACTCTATAGTTTCATTTAGGGAGAATCAGTGCTTTAACAATGAGTCATTCAATCCATGAACCTCTCTCCCTTTATTTATATCCTCTCCAGTTCCTCTCAGCAATGTTCTGCAGTTTTCAGTGTACAGGTTTGGAACGTCTATTGTCAAATTTATGCCTAAGGACTTCATTTTTTCTGATACCATCATAAATAGCATTGTTTTTGTAATTTTACTTTCCAATTGTTTGTTGCTAGTGGAGTTTCTTTTGATTCCTTTCTATTTAGGGCAGATCTCATAAAGCCAGGCCATCTTGCAAGGTGCTGTCCTGAGTGGCTGTCTTAGGTGAGGGATCAGAGCAGTCTAATCAGCTGTAGCTAAGAGTCCTGAGTCATTTGGTAGAGAGCATGCCCCTTGCCCACCTGAAGGATCAGCCTACAGTCACGGACCCTCAGCAAGGATAGCTCTTGATTAACCCATTCCATACACAGGATGAAATTATCACTAACAAGCCAGTGAAATTATTTGAACCAAGTGTTAATTTTGTGCTTTGAAATTTTCCCTAGGAAACATCACTATGGCTGTGGAAAGGGCCAGCAAAAGAGAATCTTGCACTAGAAGTTAAGTATTTATTTCTGCTGGCATCTCTAAATACAACCATATGGTCCTAGAGGCCATAGTGTTACAAACTCCACCTACTGCAGGAAGATCTAAATTCCTAGGACACCATATATCTAATGATGTATCCCAGACCTTTAACTTACACTCCGGTCTGTCAACAACTCTGCTTTTAACTGGTCTGCTAAGCATAGAAGGCAGGACAGTCCACTAAAGGGAGGATGAGTAATTAACAAGTATCTGCTGTGAACTGCTATTTTTGAGAGGATTTAGAACTTTGTACTAAGCCACTGCCCACCAAAAACAGGACATCTGAAACCCAGAGCAATTTTATTCTTTTAAAAGATTTTATTTATTTATTTGAGAGAGAGCATGAGAGAGGGGAGGGTGAGAAAGAGAAGCAGACTCCCGGCTGAGCAGGGACCCCGATGCGGAACTCGATCCCAGGACTCCAGGATCATGACCTGAGCCGAAGGCAGTCGCTCAACCAACCAAGCCACCCAGGCGCCCCCCAGAGCAATTTTAAAGGAAGGCATTTCTAAGCCCAGGTTATTGGTGAATTATGATGTTTTTCAACACAACTCCTATGCCTTGGTTTTGTCTTTTGTTTCATTTATTCATTCATTCATTCACTCATTCATTTTTTTCCAGTAGACATCCTGAAGAACTACATTGGGTCTCAGGGCCAGGGTGGTGGGAGGGAGGGAATACAGATTCATAACACTCAGTATTATGAATAAGCAGGGGAAACCCACACACCAGTACCATTTGAATAAAGATACAAGGTGGAATATTTGACAGTGATTTGTCACATATAAGGCACTCTTGCGATGTTCAGTATTTTATGGCTCAGAAGAGGAGATAATGCTATGGAGAGCTGAGGAAGGCCTCAGAGAGGATGCAGGAGGGTTCAGTCTGGTTTTACAGGTAGCAGGCATTCCTTTACTAGGAAAGAGGACACAGAAGGAGGCTCTGTTTTTGCCTATCCACTTCACTGAAGAGCTCAGTGTGTTATGTTGGAAGGAAACTAGAGAAGAGGATGTGGTGGAGGGATGTGGTCGATCATCTTTTCCAAAGATGGCACATTTCTCATGAAGAGATGGACGAACCTAATTCCCTGCCCTGGAACATAAGTTGGCTTTTGTGACTATTTCAACCAAGAGAATATGGCAGACACGATGCTAATTGCAAGATTAGGTTACAAAATTTCATTTCTGTCCTTTTCCCCAGAAAGCTCCAGCTAGAGCCCTGAGCTACCGTGTATGTACCCCCACTGCCCTGGGGGTGCCCTGGGGGTGCCATGTGGTGAGGAAGCCCAACCTTGTCACTGCAGAGATGGCATAGAGGGACCTGAGAAGACAAAAAGAGAGAGAAATGGCTGGCCGGCCCACAGCTGCTCCAGCTCCAGCCACCTCTGATTACAGGAGAAATGCCCAGCCAAAACAGCCTGGTCATGCCCTTCTCAAAGTTCTGACCCAAAGAAACGATGGGGGGGGGGGGAGGGGCACGTGGGTGGCTCAGTTGGTTAAGCGTCTGCCTTCCTGGGATCCAGCCTCATATCCGCTTCTCCCTCTCCTCCCTGCTCGCTCGCTCTCTCTCTCATAAATAAATAAATTAAATTAAAAAAGAAAGAAACAATGAAAGGTAAGGAAATACTATTGTTGCTTTAAGTCACTAAGTTTCAGGGGGATTTCTTACATAGCAATAGATAACCAGAGAAAGGAGATAGGTGACTCAGCTGGGGTTTTTTTTATTCATTTCATGTCAGATTTGGATTTGGTAGAATTGCCAGACTGGGGCTGATTGGAACTGACTCCCCAGTGCAAAAGACACAGTCAGGTTAAACCCATGAGTAGGAGTAGAATCTAGATAATTGGTCAGAGATATAGTAGAGGACCAGGCCCTACTAAGCCTGGGGGACAAGACAGAATCACCATTGAAGCAAAACTGAGAGTTGCTGCTAAACTGAGAACCAAACCAAGGACTCACACGCAGGGGGCAAAGGCAGGGACCTCACTACTCAAACCAGCAGCAAAGTCACATGAAAATAAACAAGAAGTGAAGCTTCAAGATGAACAAGAAGTGGATTTGATGCTGAGTTGAGAAACTTTGGCCATAGTGTTTCTCCCAACTAGGGAAGCTAGAATGTTCTGAGCTTTTAGTGAGGTGGGGCCTGTGATCCCACCTGTAGGGTTTAGATGGAGGCAGGATCAGGAGCTGGGTGCCAGTCAGATTATTTTGTTCCCAGCCAGCCCTGATAACTGCCTATTTCCTTCCACCAACCCTCCCATGGAAGTTAAAAGAGAGACCTCTCAAGTCTTAAAGAAAATAAAGTCAAAGGAGAAAGTGGAGGGGACTATGGATGGTAATCTGGAAGAGTCTACACCCACTAAAAAACCAAATTAGGTACATATCAAGTGAATTGGCAACATGTATCAAAACACACCTGGAAAAGATTTTTAAAAAGACAGAACACCATGCAAACATATAAGTAACAGAAGAATGATTGCTTTGACAGTGTTTACAGTCACTACATCCAAACCTAAAAGGGGAACATCAACAGTTTAATTTTCCAATAATTAGGTGAATTGCAGATTACCATGGAGGCTGTTTTTAAAAATGGCATTTGATAACATGAAGAAATATTCCCAAAGTATTGTTTGGTTTTTAAAAAGTTCCTTGAGAGCAGGTTCTTGGTTCTGTATTTTTATTTATCTTTTTAGAGAAGGCAGGGAGGAACAGAGAGAGGGAGAGAGAGAACCTTTTTTTTTTTTTTTTTAAAGATTTTATTTATTTATTTGAGAGAGAATGAGAGACAGAGAGCATGAGAGGGAGGAGGGTCAGAGGGAGAAGCAGACTCCCTGCTGAGCAGGGAGCCCGATGCGGGACTCGATCCAGGAACTCCAGGATCATGACCTGAGCCGAAGGCAGTCGCTCAACCAACTGAGCCACCCAGGTGCCCCGGGAGAGAGAGAACCTTAAGCAGGCTCTACCCCCAGGGCAGAGCCCATCTCAGGGCTTGATCTCACTACCCTGAGATCATGACCTGAGCCCGAAATCAAGAGTCAGATGCTTAACTGACTGAGCCACCCAGGCGCCCCAGTCTCTGTATCTTTAAACATGCCTGTAACAATTCCTTACACCAGCAGGTCCTCAAGAAATGTTGGTACAATGAATGAATCCTGTAGTTAATTTTTAGTGAGGACCTACTATATGCCAGCATGGTTTTAAGTTCCCTCTACATGTAAAATGATTCCACCTTCACATAACCCTAGGAGATAGATACTATTATCATCCCTGTTTTGAACAAGTGAAAACAGGGGCAGAGGGATTAAGAAATTTGCCAAGTAAGTAGTATAGCACTGGGACAGGTAGGGACAGGCAGCCTGGCTCCATGATATTGAATTGTCTCTTGAGCTAGATGACTCTTAAAACAGTGATCTGAAAAGAGGTAAAAAAATTAAAATTCAGTTTTGTCTTTACCAAGACTGTACCCCTAAATCGTCAAGAAAAAAATACCATTTATTAGGTTAACAAATCTTTGAGAACTAAGGGCAAGGAGAAAAGTAGCAAAGATTCCAGAATTAAAGAGGAGTGGGAGGGATCCTAAGATAGTCTTTATTTACATTTTTAATTTTTTTTCACTGGCTAGGGGAAATAGAGAAAGCAGAAGGGGGGAGAAAAGGAAAACAAGCTTGCTATTGGGTAATTTGGAATCATTACACAGGAAAGAAAGATTCCAGTAAAAATACTTTAAATGCATTATTCTGGGATCCTCTACTTCTGAATCCATTTTATTTCCCTACTTATCTGTATGCATTTGTTTCAGCACCTGTAACACACGCATAATTTGTCATAAACTAATTAAGGTCTGTTCAGGCAATTTAAAAAAATCTTACCATCAAGAATTAAGACGAAATGAGACTAGAGAAATAGCTGATCACCCCCTTCTCAAGAGACTGCGTCATGCTGTTTCTCAGCTGTTTCCAGCCTCAGGTTAAGACCCCCCAACTCTGAACCAGGATTGATGCTGCATGCACACTGGCCACTGGAAATGGGGAGGGTGCCAGCAAGTCGTTCTTACCCTCACACCCCTCCCCATTTCTCTGCCAGCATTGGGAATTTGGACTGAAGTGTGGGTGGTGGTGAAGTGGGAGATGTGAACCCAAATCCCCCTCCCCCACCTTCTGCAGGTGCAGCACGGAACATTTCAACGCGGTGGGCTCCCCACACCGGCCAAAGCGAGAGAGCATATGGAGCTTCTCCTTGTGTTTCCATTCATTTCTCTCTTCTTTCTCGCACTCCGAAGGAAATGGGTAAGGTTAGATAAAATTGCTACTTAATAAGGGGTTACTGAGTGTGTAATTGCTCCCAGAGTGTCTTTAGAGTGATAGTCCGCTGGTAGGAGCCAAGCTTCCTTCAAAGAATCTCGCTAAACTGCCCAAAGACTGCAATTGCATTCATTTGTGGTTATTTGAGTAACATGCTAAAGATTAAGGAGCATCATTTACTAAAAGCCTTTTCCTCTTACCTCATCCTCAAACCGGTCAGCAAATTCAGAAGTTCCAGCTTTTAATCCTTGAGTTGTAGCGCTAACAGGTCCTGAAGTTATTGCAGAAGTGACTCCCGAACCTTCCCTCCTACATCACAATTTCCTAGCACGTAGATGTGATCTTTGATAGGGTTGTAGGCAGATCACTGCATTATGTAATCTTTCAGAGCTTAAGAGACTTCAAGGATCACACTTATGTTCACGTGCCCTAGTTCACAAAGTAGGTCACCCAGCTGGGAGGGGCAGTCAGTTCTGCTGAGTGCTAAACTACCAGTATTTCTGTTTTCTCCCAGGACACAGGCCTGGCCTGACCAGAACTAAGTGCGTGGAGGTCCAAGAGGGATGGGCACCGTCTGACTTGGCAGGCAGGCTTCTGCTCAAGATGACACCATTCTCTCGTGGTATTAGTGCTTCTCTCGATGAAGACTGTGCCAGTTTCCCAATGGTCCCTCGCCCCTGCCCCACACCTTATAGTTCTCAAGGCTTTCCCCTCAAGGTCAGGTGGCGACAGTGCAAGCCTCCCCATTTTCACAAGGATGCTCAGGGAGTCGGTGTAAGGCCGCCATTAGAATTGCTGAGCTGCGGGGCACCTGGGTGGCTCACTCGGTTGAGCCTTGGACTCCTGACTTTGCCTCAGGTCATGATCACAGGGTCATGAGATTGATCCCAGGGCCAGGCCCCTGACTCCCCCTGGTCCGGGAGGCTGCGTAAGAGTCTCCCGCCTCCTTCTGCTCCTTCCCCTCTTGCGCAGGCGCGTGGAAGCGCATGCGCAGGCGCGCGCTCTGGCTCTCAAACAAAAAAAAACTTTTTTTTTCTTTTCCTGAGCTGTTCGCTCCTCTCTGTGGTTAAGTTACCCGAATCCACTTGACGGTATCCAGTGTACAAGCTCGCCGCACCCCGGAAGTGGGTGCAGTCAGACTTCTAGTTGTTCCCGCACATCCAGTCCTGGGACTTGTACTTCTCAAAGGAGGCAACCCGGCCAGTCACATCCAAATCAGCTGTTTTCCCAGCGCCATTTCCAAAGTGCTTTAGTCAGGAGAGAACAAGGGCAGGGAGAGCTTTCAGGGTGTCCGTGTCTCCAGGCTGGGGTGTCCAGGAGAAGCCTCAGATTTAGTGCACTCAATAGTTTCTGGGGACCCAGACAGAATTAGGGGTTAGACCACGCACACACACCTCCATCTTTCCATGCTCTTTGGAATCTTGGAGGGTTTTTTCTTGTTGCTGGGTTTTTGTTTTGTTTTGTTCTTTCTTTTTCCTCAGGAGCCCCCATTCCGGGGGTTTTGTTACCTTCGGTTAAGCTGCTCTGTTCAGTTGCTATAGGCGAATTACTTTTGTTCATTTTTGCCATAATTTATTCCTCAGGTCTTGGGGAACAGATTGGCTGTGGGTTAGCTCTCAGGAAGCCATCTTCACTGGAGCACCGTTCACAAGGGAAATAATACCATCATGTGCCATCATCCCTTTTCGTGTATCCATTCTGTGAACTATCCACATACATTTTTAGTCCTTCTCTGTTACTCAGTGTGACTCTAGGCTTTACCCATGGGAGAGCTCACTGAGGGCAGGGACCTCCTGTTCACATCTTAACAAGATTAGGGACAGTGTCTGAAATAAGCAGGCAGTCAACAAGTGTTTGTTGAATGAATAATAGTCAGATGTTCAGAGGATACAAATATTCAGAAGATTGTTTTTTAATCATTACAAAGAGAGCTTTGAAATTTGATGGGGTGCCTAGCTGGCTCAGTGGGTAGAGCATGCTTACAAGTTCTGGATCTCACGTTTGTGAGTTCAAGCCCCAAGCTGGGTGTAGAGATTACTTAAAAACAACAACAACAACAAAGAGAGCTATGGGATTTGAGAGGAGGAGGAGGTGATCTAGTGATTTGGCTTACACATTTCACTGTTTACCATTACTAATGTGGATAATTAAACACTATCTTTGGGTCCACAGAAAGAAAAAAGTGATAAATAATGGTCAATTACAAGGACTTAAAAGTGAACATGCTCACAAAATGATCTTGAGTTAGCTTTATAGCCTTTTTCCTCAAAGCTCTTTTGATTATAAGCAGTAGAAACCTACTCAAAATAGGAAACAAGCTGAGGGTTGCAGGAGGGGAAGTGGCTCGGGGGATGAGGTAACTGGGTGATGGGCATTAGGAGGGCATGTAATATAATGAGCACTGGATGTTATATGCAGTGATGAATAACTGAACTCCACATTAGAAACATGATACACTGTATGTTAGCTATTTGAATTTAAATAAAATAAGTTTAAAAAAAAAGCAAAGAAACCCTACTCAAAATAGCTTAAATGAAAATGAGGGGTGGGGGTTTATTGTAATACTATAGCAATCTCACAAAATCCAAGAAGAGGAGACAACGTTTAGCTGGGCATTATGCAAACCAGAGCATAAAGAAGAAAACAACCAAAATTTCTCTACATGGCTTTTCTCATTTCTGCATCTCAGAATCAGCTCCTCCCTCTTATCCTGGCCTGGCTTCCTCTACCTACTCATCTTAAGCACACTCTAGCAATAATATCTTAGAATGTTAATTATAAATTTACTGTACAGGGGTGCCTGGGTGGCTCAGTCGTTAAGCGTCTGCCTTCGGCTCAGGTCATGATCCCAGGGTCCTGGGGTCGAGGCCTGCGTCGGGCTCCCTGCTCTGCGGGAAGCCTGCTTCTCCCTCTCCCACTCCCCCTGCTTGTGTTCCCTCTCTCACTGTCTCTCTCTCTCTGTCAAATAAATAAAATCTTTAAAAACAAACAAACAAATAAATAAATTTACTGTGCAACACAGCAAAATTATTCCTAGGTATCTAACCAGCAGAACTGAAAACATATGTCCACATAATGGCTTGCACACAAATGTTCATAACAGCGTTATTCATGATAGCCAAAAAGTGGAAACAACTCACACATCTATCAACTAGCAAGTGGAGAAACAAAATGTGGTGTGTTCATATAATAGAATACTATAAAAATGAATTATTAATAAATGCTACAGTGTGGATGAACCCAAAAAATATTAGACTGAGTGAAAAAAGCCAAATACAAAAGACCACATACTGTATAATTCCGTTTATGTGAAATGTCCAAAAAAGGCAAATCTGTAGAAACAGAAGGAGTAGGTTAATGGTTCCCTGAGGGTAGGGTTGCAAACAAGAAGTGACTGCAAATGCGTGTTTCTTCAGGGAGTGATAAAAATGTTCAAAAATTAGATTGTTGTGATGGTCACACAACTGTAAATTGATTAAAAATCATTGGATTACACACTTTAAATGAGTGGATTTTATGGTTAGTAAATTATACCTCAATAACGCTTTTTAAAAAATCTACGAGACTAAAAATGGCTATATAGGTTATGTTAGATAACCAAAACCGTTTGGCTGGTTTTTAATTTTCTCGTTTTGCACTCAATCCACTGTTAGTTTCACATCCTCCTGGCAATCAAGCTTGTACAAAAATGATCTGAGCAGCATCAAAGGGGTCAACAAATTCATTGTGTGCTCTAAAGAGTAACAGAATTGTGTCCAGATAACAGCACCAACTAAAGCTAAGATGATATTGGTTGGAGTAGCCTCTTCTTCATGTTCATGGCCTGGATGACCAGTAAACCATTCCCTGCAATATAGACAATTTACTCATCTGGGGAGGTATTATACACTGTTATTATATGGGCTGTTTGTTTGGTCCAGAAAACAGGGCCAGCTGGTTATTCCAGGGACCCCTAAAAACTATAATGTAATTGTTTAATATAGAATGTAACATCACTGAATGGAGAGTGATGAATGTTAAATTCTTCAACAATACATATTGTGATGCCGCTTCTATAATCTCTTGAACATAAACTTGCCATGTGTAAGAGGTAAGGCTGGAAATGACATAAGGATATAGGAATAGTCAAAATATTTCTCAGCCACCAGTACCTTCCTCTCTCCTAAGTGATAAAGGAGGCATGATGTTGAATAAATAACAATTATAATAATAGCAATATCATAGCTAGATATTTTGTAGATACTTTTCTAATTCAATAAAAAAAAAACTAATCTTATACAATTAGGTGACCAAACTCCATCCTTGCCATTAACACAATGCTTGAATACATGATTTGAAGTAAGGAATCACTCAACTTGTCTACCCTTTTCCAAAAAGACTTGTGCTCTTTAAAAAAAAAAAAAAAAAAGTTTATGCTTTTGCCCAGTCTCCTGGATGGGTCATAAATAATGTGAGGTATGATTTAAAGAAAACTGACTCCTTTATTTTTTTTTAATAAAGAAGTGGATTACCTGGACAAGCTGATTGGTTAGTTAAAAGTTTTTAATGCATGTAGAAATATGTATTAAATATGTATACCTCAATGTTTGTATTTTCTTTCTACAACTGCTCCAGTTGGTTTGATATGGGTAACTTCTCTGATGATCAAATTGAACTGATAAGTGTTTGATTAATCTCTATGGTGAACCCCTAGCACTATAAAGTACAGTCATAGAGAGGATAGTGATAGGAAATGCTAGTCAAGGAGATTTTTCAAGGTAATAGAGCAGGGCCTATAGTCAGGTAGAAAAGAAAAGAATTAGCACTAAAAGAGTGAAAATACAAAAATACTTGCCATAGTCTCTAGAAATGCACAGGGAACAAAATGGGTTAAGGATTCTTAAATGCAAAGTCAAATGATAAAATGTCTCCTAATTAACCAGAGCACCTTGTAGGTATTGATTATAACTTAGAAAAATAATGAACTTGTGCATCATAAATCAGGCAGAACATATTCCTTAAGGCATGATGGATGGAAAACAACGGGTTGAACTTATTAAAAGTTCATTGCAAAAATAAAACATTTTCGATGGTAACTGTTTATACTTCCTGTTTATCATATGATCTTCCTAAATGAAATAGATCTTAAAGCACATTTTTCAGAAGCCAAGATACAGATCTTTCTAAATTAATAGGAAAAAAAGGAAAAAAAAAAAAACCATCAATCAGTCCAAAACATTACATGACTCAATGTCTTAGGGACATAATGGGATTATAAATAATGAGAATTTGATACCGATTTTTTTGGCTAATAACAGAATAAAGTCTGGAATTGAGGTGTCTGTCTTTAAAGGTTTATATGCAAGATATTTATCTTTATCTTGGTCCATTTCAAATATACCTGAGCTTAGAAGGGAAGAGCTGGAAATAATCACATTTTTGGAACTCTAAAGTAAGAAAACCATGCCTAAATAGTGTAAGATCAGAAGAATAAGTATTCAAGAATGTGTGTACTGTAAAATGGCACTAATTTGAATTAATGAGGATAAGGCCAAGCTAAATTAGTAAAATATAAACCGGAAAATATTTGAAAATAAAATAAATGTTGTTTTTCTAGTACATGCCCCTGAAGTGGAAAAAAAAAAAATGGCTAACAAAGTGCTGGACCTGATGTTAGGACCAGTTTTAATTGGTGAATGAAACTCATTTGTAAATGTGCATTAATTGCTTCTTTTCACCTATATTAATCAAGTATTTACTGAGCTCCTTACTGCATGCCCACCCATGTGCAAAATGCTGGGGAGGACACCAAAGGAACACAAGAGGACGGACATAAATCTGGCTGTCTTACAGATCAATTAATTTATAGAGTAGCCTACCCAATTAGAAACCAAGTATTTCTAAATAGTCAGTGATCCCTCCAACATAATAAAAGAACCTATTTCAAAAAGAGTCCTTTTTGTGGGCATTCATCATTGACCTGTACTGTCATTCAATGATACCCAGGAACTGTCAAGGAGCAAACAGTTCTGGAATATTTTCAGTCATTTTTACTTAGCATCTTCTCCAAATGCTGCTGGTCTGCCTTCAGTAACAACCCTCCCCTTCTAATTTCCTGCTTATCCTCTCTATCCTTCTCTGATGGGAAACCGATTGTTCCCCATTTTATTTTTATTTTAATCATTTTCATTATTTTAATCAAATCATGATTTCACAATTTCATTTTAATTTATTTTCATTTTAATCATTTTCAAGGTAATCATTATAATAATAATAAAGATTTCTATATGCCAGCCTCTATGTTAACCTGCTCAGGTGGACACGTACTTTTTGCCTATTTGTTTTGGAAATAGCATCCAGATTTTATTTTGAAGAACTCCTACTCCCCACACCTAAATACACACACACACACACACACACACACACACGCTATAGTTCATTTGGTTTAGGTGAGTGGACTTGTGATCCAGTCTGGGCTTCTCGAAGTATTCCATCTTCCTGACTATAGTCATTGGTCAGGGTCGGTTCAAGTTGATCCAAAGAGAATTGGTTGCACTTTTGCTGGAACTATTGGGAGGAAGATGGTCTCTTTCTTCCATGGTGATTAACTATAAGGACAATAATGTACAACCGAAGAGGCCTCTTAAGGATGATGCCAACACAGAAGAAAGCAAAACCTAGAGATGGGAAAAGAAGCTGAATCCTAATGATAGGAGGTTTCCTGAATCCAGCTATACCTGAAATCCACTTCTAGACTTTTCTGTTAGCTGAGTCATTATAGCCTCTTTTTTGCCTTATGACCTTTTTTATTCTATTTCTGACCCTTGCAACTAGAAATACCTGCCTAATAAACACCTGTTTCATTTGATTTCTGTAACAATTCTCTGGGGAAGATATTATAATTCTCTACATTTTATGCATCAGATATCTGAGACTCACTGAGATTAAGAACTTTACCTAGTGACCCAACCATCAAGGGACAGAGCCAGGACACAAATCCATGTCCATCTAACACCAATGTCCATGCTTTCAACCCCTGAGGTCATCTTCCGCCATGCTTCTTTTCTCTCTGTGTCTCCAGCATTTAACACAGCTCTGACACATACTCGGTGTTCTGTTAATGTTTTATGATGAGCTGGCATTAGAAGACAGAGGAACAGGCTTTCCTGGCTAATGGTCAAAGACATATAATAAAATAACATGGAAGAAAATAAATTGGGGAGTGGGGATTATAGGGGGTGGGAGAGAGGAATGAGACAAATTTAGACTAGAAAAAAAGAATTGGGGGGAATGCCTGGGAACTGGTCCAGTTAAATCCTTTAAAAATAGTTGATTCTCAAAAGTGGGTTAAACATTACCTGAACTATCTTATTTGTCTCATTCATTTACATTATAACCCCATACTTCATAGATAGTACACAGGTAGATTTCAAAATGCTTAAGCTTGCCCAAATTCCTAATGAGTAAAGGCAAATCAACATATTCTTCTCCATATTCAAGACGAGCCTTTACATTTTGCTATTATATCATGACATAGCTTTTTTTTTTTTTTTAACTCACACCAGTTAATAATCTCAGAAGGGCCTACTTTCTCCTACTTTCTGCTCATGTTCCAAGGGCTGTGATGCTTATCTGAGGACAGACCTCTCATGGAGTTCAAAGGGAACTCTGCCCTCAGATATGCTCTGTGGAATAGTGTAGCAAGACAAGAAACAGCCTCCTAAATGGGCATGGAGACACATCTGTCCTAATTAAATAATAGCCTCTGGCTTAATCACATCACAAAGCACACCCCAAATATCATTAGCCCCAATGTACACACAGTCCTATGAGAACCAGCACCGCAGTGCTAGGCAAAAATGTGCAGTATGAAAATGGTTGCTAAATTATATCCACATCATGGATCTCTGCCAAGGATGGCTGACAAGCCTCACCTGGCTAGCTCGCTCATCCTTTGCAGGTCTGAGTCCATTAGGCAGATGATGGGGGAGTGAGGCTAAAGCAAACCGAAGATATTAAGACTCCATACGTCCATGAAAATGGATGATTGCACAGATTCCATCCCAAGTGATAGCCTGGGAGGCAAAGAACTTATTGAGAAACTCCATAAATTGTACTGATTATTTAGCATATGTAAAATATGTGAAATCACACTAATAGCTTCGGCTCACAGAGGGCTTGCTGTATAGTCCAGACACTGCTAAGCTTCCTGTGTTTCTTATCTCATCCTCATAATTGCCCATGGGGGTGTTCTTCACCACGCTAATTCCACAGCTAGGGAGAGTGAGGCACAGTGAAGTAAGTAACTGGCCCAAAGTCACACAATTCATAAGTGATGAGGCTGAGGTTCAATCTTATGGCTGGCTGTCTTGGTCTGGAATGAGGGTACTTAACCACCAAGTTTTACCATTGCTATAAGGGACTGAATAGAACATTAAAGATGTCCACTGCAATGCAGTTTGGTTCAATTGCATTTCTTTTCATATTTTTTTTTGGTGGTAAAATACACATAACATAAAATTTATCATTATAACCATTTTTAAGTGTACAATTCAGTGGCATTACGTACATTCAGAGTGTTGTGCAACTCTCACCACTATCCAAAACTTTTTCATCCTCCCAAACTGAAACTCTGTGCCTACTTAGCAATAATTTCCCATTATTCCTCCCCCTAGGCCATGATAACCACTAGTCTACTTCCTGAATTTGATTATCCCATATACCTCATATAAGTGGAAGTAAACAATGATTGTCCTTTTGTGTCTGGGTTATTTACTTGACATAATGTTTTTAAGGCTCATTCATTTTGTAGCATGTATCAGAATTTCTTTCCTTTTGAAGGATGAATAATATTTGACTATATATATATGTATGTATATATATATATATATATATATAGACAAAATGTGGTATATATACCACATTTTGTTTATCCAGTCATCTCTCAGTGGACATTCAGGTTGTTTTTACCTATTGGCTATTGTGAATAATGCTGCTATGAACATCAGTATAAAAATAATTATCCAAATCCCTGCTTTCAGTTCTTTGGGGGATATACCCAGATATTAAATTGATGGATTATATGGTAATTCTATGTTAAATTTTTTAAAGAACCATTCTTACTGTTTTCCACAATGGCTGCACCATTTTTCATTCCCACCAGCAATGCACAAGCGTTCCAATTTCTCCACATCCTCATCAACACTTGTTATTTTCTAGGCTGTTTTTTGGTTTTTGTTTTTTAATAGCTGTTCTAATGAGCACAAAGTGGTATTTCACTGTGATTTTGATTTGCATTCCCCTAATGATTAGTTATGTGGAGCATCTTTTCACGTGCTTATTCACCATTTATATATCTTCTTTGGGGAAATGTCTATTCAAATCTTTTGCCCATTTTTTAATTGGGTTGTTTGGTTTATTATTGTGTTGTAGGAGCTCTTTACATATTCTGGATATTAACCCCTTATAAGATAGATAATTTGCAAATATTTTCCCCCATTCTGTGGGCTGTTTTTTTACTCTGTTGTTAATGTCTTTTGATGCACAAAAGGTTTTAAGTTTAATTGCATTTTAATGAAAAAATGTTTATCTCCTAGGCACACAGTATCATAGTCAGGAAGTGAAGCTAAGCTGGGTGACTGAAATATTCAGCATCAGGGAGTGAGGCATATGAGAGGTATGATATTAAAGCCATATGGAGACATTAAAAAATTGTGGAAGGCAAGGTACAGAGGGAGTGATGGCTCATATCAACAAGAGGGATCTGGAAAGCCTTGTAAGAGTCATCTCAAGTGGGAATTATTGCCCAAGAAGTGAAGGTGGAGAACATAGAGATCCTTGATGACCACCTGCATATTCCCTAAGGGAGGACGAACAGGATCCAACCAGGGAGACTGAGAAGTTAGAGGAAAAGGAAAAGATCTACTCATCGCTGTAAGAGATCGGCATGTGCATTGGGCAAGATGTCTTCCTGTTAAAAGACTAGCATTCAAGTCCTAGCTTTGCCAGATATCAAGGATGTAGAGCTGTTTGGAACAAGTCACCTAACATTTCTGAATGTCAGTTTCATTCTAAAGAGGGGACAACAAGACCTGCCCTTTCTATATTCATGTTTGCTCTAAGGATTAGGTGAGATAATGTAGTTGTCATAAACTGCAATGAGCTGTCCTTACAGAATTATGAAAGCCAAGAAAAGACATCAGGCAGGAGGACATGCTCAGCTCTTTATAATTTGGCAAACATTTAAGAATTTAAGACAGAGATACAGCAATCTGGAAATCCTTGGTGTCCAAGGAAGCCTCTTTAATGGCAGAGGAGGAGTGGAGAGGCCAGAACACCATTGGTTGAAAAGTAATTGGGGGGTCGCCTGGGTGGCTCAGTCATTAAGCCTCTGCCTTCAGCTCAGGTCATGATCCCAGGGTCCTGGGATCGAGCCTTGCGTTGGGCTCCCTGCTCTGCGGGAGGCCTGCTTCTCCCTCTCCCGCTCCCCCTGCTTGTGTTCCCTCTCCAGCTGTGTCTCTCTCTGTCAAATAAATAAATAAAATCTTTAAAAAAAAAAGAAAAGAAAAATAATTGGGAGAGGAAGGAGTCAATTCTGTGGAGAATGCCCTCAAGCTGTTTGGCAGTGGTTATCTGAGAGAGAAAGGGCATGGGAAAGTCTTGTGGGTCTGATAGGGATGACAAATTTATGGGATCCACTGTCTACAGCTTCCACAGGAGTACATGTCCACAAGACTTTGCCCTGGCCGACTCATCAGAATATCCCACCCATTTATCCACAGTGGTTGGCCCATGATAAGCATATAAACCAAATCAATCCCATCAGACAGGATTATAGTTGTAGATACTGGAAGACAAAAGAGGCACTCTTTCCTCTGAGGTAAACAAATCAGAGCGGTGAGGCTAGAGTTCTCATTGATCTCACTCCCCATCCCACCTCCACTCACCTGGGCATGTGGAGGAAGTCTATCTTTAGTAGAAAAGAACGAGATCAACACCAAAAGAAGAACAGAGCCCTGTGAGACAGAGACACACACCCTGACACCAGCACCCACAGTGCCTTCTGGGTCATCAAACATGAGTCATCAAACTAATATCCAAAGGTCACATCCAGCCCTCCACCTGTTCTTATATGGCCTGTGAGCTGAGTATAGCTTTTACATTTTTATATGATTGGGGAAAAAATCAGAGGAAGAATATTTTGTGACACATGAAAATTATATGAAACTCATATATAGTGTCCATAAATAAAGTTTTATTAGAAAACAGCCATGCTCATTCATTTACATCTTATCTATGGCTTTTGTGCTTCACCTCAGAATTGAGTAGTTGTGACAGAGATCATAAGGTGGACAAAGCTGAAAATATTTACCGTCCGGCTATTTACAGAAAAGGTTCGCAGATTCGTGCTCTAGAGCAAGGCCAGGGCCAGCCCCAAACCGTTACATGAGCCCCCAACATTTAAGCTAATGGGAGTTGAACCTCTATCACAACAAAATGTTTCCCAAAAAAATATTCTTTTGATTTTAAAGATGAAAAAAGGAAGTTTTGATGGAATAAGTGACTGGCTTGGTCATATAGTTAGTGACAGAATTGGACTAGAATCCTGGTATTCTGTCTCTCAGCTCTTTGCCATATAGGCTGGCCTCATGAGCAGTCACACAAAGCTCCCCCGCCCCGCTTAGAAGGACCCTGCACTTGGATTAATGCTGTGTTATGACAACCTTGAGATTCTTAATACATTTTGAACAAGGGGCCCCGCACTTTCATTTTTGCACTGGGCCCGTTAATTATGTCTCCAGTCCTGGTGCCACCCACCCAGCCTCCCCAACCCTGTAAACCATAACATTTTCTAGTCACTTTCCACATCTACATTATAATTTTCTACCACCCTAGCACATTAGTATTAGAGAAAGTGAGATTGTAACTGCCATCATGTTGTAATTCCAACATAATTTATATATACTTAAAAGCACACATTTTCCCACTTTTATAACAAAATTAGGCTACTCCAAGTTTCAAATAAAATAGCGATAATTTTATTTTTCATGTGATTTAGTCATTCTCCTCACCATAATTGTTTTGTATTTATTTTTGTATTTCACTTGTACTCTAGGAGTGATATGGCACAGGGAATGGATTCAGTAATTCTGCAAGTTCATAAATTATGAACAGAATTTCCAAAATGGTGCCTGTTATTGAAGCATCTGCCTGTGAGGATAATTAAAGTGAAAACATTTATGAAGTGCTTTGATATCCCCATAGCAGAGCAATATATGTGTCACAAAACTTATAGCACCAGGCAAACCACAAGGCTTAGCTGCCTAGTCAAACCTAAATCTCTGTCCAAAACAATTGGGTCCACAAAAATGAACCTAAGAAATAGAAATACAAGAGAAAGGAACAGTTAAATCACATGGTATAATGTTGTTCTCCGTTTTTTCAAACATTAACCTATGCAGGCTATGTTGAGTTTTTATTTTTGCAAATTACCAAAGTAATACATGTTTATTGTAGGATATTTTTTAAGTAAAGGTAAGGAAAAATAAGAATGGAAAATCACCATCATTCTACTACCCAAGATAGCCATGGCTAACATTAATTTTTGTCATTGCTAGCATTTAGAATATGCCTTGCCTAATCAATTTTCTATGCATACATAAAACTTTCAAAAAATGGAATCTCACTATATTCCATGTTAGGGATTTGCTGGGGAGAATTTCCCCATGTCTTCATTACTCTTCCTCATTGCCATTTTAATGACTACACTCTATAACACTGTGATGATTAATTTTATGTGTCATCTTGACTAGGCTGAGGGATGCCCAGATAGCTGGTAAAACATTATTTCTGGGTGTGTCTCTGAGGGTGTTTCTAAAAGAGATTAGCACTTGAATCAATAGACTGAGTGAAGAAGATCCACCCTCACCAATGCGGGGGGCATCATCCAATCCTTTGCAGGCCCAAAAAAGAACAAAAACGCAGAGGAAGGGCAAATTCTCTTCCCCCTCTCTCTCTTTTTTAATCTTTTTTTTTTTTTTTTCATCATGATAAGTGCACTCTTTAATCCCCCACTCACCACCCTTCTGGCAACCATCAGTTTGTTCTCTCTAGTTAAGAGTCTGTTTCTTGGTTTGTCTCTCTTTTTTTTCCTTTGCTCATTTGTTTTGTTTCTTAAATTCCACATATTAAGTGAGATTGTATGGTATTTGTCTTTCTCTGATCGGCTTATTTCGCTCAGCATTATACTCTCTAGCTCCAACCATGTTGTTGCAAATGACAAGATTTCATTCTTTTTTATGGTTGAATAATATTCCTGTGTGTGTGTGTGTGTGTGTGTCTGTGTGTGTGTGTGTGTATACCACCTCTTTATCCATTCATCTATTGATAGACACTTGGGTTGCTTCTATAATTTGGCTACTATAAATAATGCTGCAATGAACATAGGGGTGCACGTATCTCTTTGAATGAGTGTTTTATATTTTTTGGGTAAATACCCAGTAATGTAATTCCTGGATCATAGGGTAGTTCTATTTTTAATTTTTTGAGAAACCTCCATAAAGTTTCCACAATGACTGTACCAATTTCCTTCCCACCAACAGTGAAAGAGGGTTCCTTTTTCTCCACATTCTCACCATCCTTGCCTTGTTGTTTCTTGTGTTTTATATTTTAGCCATCCTGACAGGCGTGAGGTGATAATCTGATTGTGGTTTTGATTTGCATTTCCCTGATGGTAAGTGATCATGAATATCTTTTCATGCATTTACTGGCCATCTGTGTGTCTTCTTCAGAAAATGTCTGTTCATGTCTTCTGCCCATTTTTAAATTGGATTATTTGTTTTTTGGGTACTGAGTTGCATCAGATCTTTATATATCTTGGATACTAGTCTTTTATCAGATAGGTCATTTGCAAATATCTTCTTTTATTCAATAGGTTGTCTTTTAGTTTTGTTAATTGTTTCCTTCACTGTGCAGAAACTTTTATTTTGATGTAGTCTTAATAGTTTATTTTTGCTTTTATTTCCCTTGCCTCAGGAGGCATATCTAGAAAAATGTTGCTATGGCCAATGTCCAAGAGATTACTGCCTGTGCTCTTCTAGGACTTTTATGGTTTCAGGTCTCACATTTAGGTCTTTAATCTATTTTGAGTTTATTTTTGTGTATGGTGTAAGAAAGTGGTCCAGTTTCATTCTTTTGCATATGGCTGTCCGGTTTTCTCACCACTATTTTGTTTGTCTCTTTGTTGAAGAGACTGTTGTTGTTTTTTTTACGTATTTCTTTTATATATTAATTCCTCCTTTGTCAAAGATTGACTATTTAATTATGGGTTTATTTCTGGGTTTTCTGTTCTATTCTATCAATCTATGTATTTATTTTGATGCCAGCATACTATGCCAGTAGTTTGAATTACTACTGCTTTGTAATATAACTTGAAATCTGGAATTATGATACCTCCAGTTTTATATTTTCTTTTTCAAGATTGCTTTGGTTATTCAAAGTCTTTTATGGTTCCATACAAATTTTAGTTTTGTTTGTTCTAGTTCTGTGAAACATGCTATTGGTATTTTGATAAGGATTGCATTAAATCTTCAGATTGCTTTGGGTAGTATAGACATGTTAACAATATTTGTTCTTCCAACCCATAAGCATGGAATGTCTTTTCATTTTTTTGTGTTGTCTTGAATTTCTTTCATCAGTGTTTTATACTTTTCAGACTACAGGTCTTTCATCTCTTTGGTTAAGTTTATTCCTATATATTTTATTGTTTTTGGTGAAATTGTAAATGGGATTGTTTTCTTAATTTCATTTTCTGCTGCTTCATTATTAGTGTAGAGGAATGCAACATATTTCTGTACATTGATTTTGTATCCTGCAACTTTACTGAATTCATTTATCAGTTCTAGTAGTTTTTTGGTGGAATCTTTAAGGTTTTTTTTTTAAGATTTTATTTATTTATTTGAGGGAGAGAGAGAGAGAGCACAAGCAGAGGGAGGGGTATTAGGAGAGGGAGAAGCAGACAGGGAACCCAACACAGGGCTTGATCCCAGGACTCTGAGATCATGACATGAACTGAAGGCAGACACTTAATTGACTAAGCCACTCAGGCATCCCTAGGGTTTTCTATATATAGTATCATGTCATCTGCAAATACTGAGAGTTTTACTTCTTCCTTACCAATTTAGATGCCTTTTATTTCTTTATGTTGTCTAACTGCTGTGGTTAGGACTTCCGGTACTATGTTGAATAAAAGTGGTGAGAGTGGACATCCTTGTCTTGTTCCTGATTTTAGGGGAAAAGCTCTCAGTTTTTCACCTTTGAGATGATGTTAGCCGTGGGTTTTTCATATAAGGTCTTTATTATGTGGAGATATGTTCTCTCTAGACCTACTTTGTGGAGGGTTTTTATCATGAATGTTGTACTTTGTCAAATGCTTTTCCTGCATCTATTGAAATGATCATATGGTTTTTATCCTTTCTCTTATTGATGTGATGTATCACATTTATTGTTTTGCGAATATTAAACCACCCTAGCATCCTGAAAATAAATCCCATTTGATTGTGGTGTATGATTCTTTTAATATATTATTGGATTAGGTTTGCTAATATTTCATTGAGGATTTTTGCATCTATATTCAGATGAGATATTGGCCTGTGGTTCTCTCTTTTTTTTTTTAATAGTGTTTTTATTTGGTTTTTGTATCAGAGTGATACTGGCCTCATAGAATGATTTTGGAAGTTTTCTTTCCTCTTATATTTTTCGGAATAGTTTGAGAAGAATGGGCATTAACTCCTCTTAAATGGTTGGTAGAATTCACCTGTGAAGTTGTCTGGTCTTGGTCTTCTGTTTTTTGGAGGTTTTTGATTACTGATTCAAGTTCATTGCTGGTGATTGGTCTGTTCAAATCTACTATTTCTTCCTGCTTTCTTTCTCTCTCTTTGTAAGCTAAGACATCTATCATCTCTTGACCTCAGACATTATAGTTCTGGTTGTCTGGCCTCAGCTCCTGGTTTCTGGGCCTTTTGGATTGGAAGATACACCATCAGTTCTCCTGGTTCTCAGACCCTCTGCCTTGGACTAAATTATACCACCAGGTTTCCTGGTTCTCCAGTTTGCAGACAATATATAATGGGACTTCTCAGCATCCATAATCATGTGAGCCAGTTCCTATTATAAATTTCCTCATGTATATCTATATATCCTATTGGTTCTGTTTCTCTGGAGAATTCTGCCTAATACAATTATTTATTCAACAAATTCCCTATTGTTGAATATTTGGATTATTTCCAATTTTCAGCCGTTCAAAACAACATTGCAAAGAACATCCTTATAGCTATATTGATAAGTACACCTGTGTTTCTTTCTTTTTTTCATTTTATATTGAAGGCTACAAGAAGTAGCCCTTAATCTCTGATTATACAACTTGCCATTTCCATAACACTATTGACAAGAAAGCTTAGATGAAAGTATATATATAATTTCAAACAGTTGCATAGCACAGTGCCTACATATAGTATTTGCTCAACAAATGAAGGTTATTAATAGCTCCAAGAGAGTATAGCCTCCTTGACATCAAATTCAAAGGACAGTTTTCCTTAGCTGCCATTTATACACTTTGACATGGCCTTTTTTAAGGGATTTAAATGTTTGTGTTAGGGCGCCTGGGTGGCTCAGTCTTTAAGCATCTGCCTTCAGCTCAGGTCATGATCCCGGGGTCCTGAGATCGAACCCCGCGCTGGGCTCCCTGCTCAGCGGGAAGCCTGCTTCTCCCTCTGCCTGCTCCCCTGCTTGTGTTCCCTCTCTCTCTCTCTGTCAAATAAATAAATAAAATCTTTATTTATTTATTTGACAGAGAGAAACACAGCGAGAGAGGGAACACAAGCAGGGGGAATGGGAGAGGGAGAAGCAGGCTTCCCGCTGAGCAGAGATCCCGATGTGGGACTCGATCCCAGGACTCTGGGATCAGGACCTGAACCAAAGGCAGATGCTTAATGACTGAGCGACCCAGGCGCCCCTAAATAAATAAATCTTAAAAATATTTTTTTAAATAAATGTTTGTGTTATACTATCCCTCAGGAAATAGGTTCCATTTGTTTAATACTCTTGTAAATGGTATATTTATATATATTTTTGCCCCATTTATAGTTCAGTAAACCATTCATCCCAAAATTTTTTTTAATTTCATCTTATTATGTTATTTTAGTCACCATACATTACATTATCAGTTTTTGAATGTAGTGTTCCATGATTCATTGTTTGCGTATAACACCCAGTGCTCCATTCAATACGTGCCCTCCTTAATACCCATCACCAGGCTAACCCATCCTCCCACCCCTCTCCCCTCTAGAACCTCAGTTTGTTTCTCAGAGTCCATAGTCTCTCATGGTTCATCTCCCCCTCTGACTTCCCCCCCTTCATTTTTCCCTTCCTACTATCTTCTTTTTTTTTTTTTAACATATAATGTGTTATTTGTTTCAGAGGCATAGGTCTGTGATTCATCAGTCTTACACAATTCACAGCGCTCACCATAGCACATACACTCCCCAATGTCTATCACCCAGCCACCCCATCCTTCCCACCCCTCACCACTCCAGCAACCCTCAGTTTGTTTCCTGAGATTAAGAATTCCTCATATCAGTGAGATCATATGATACTTGTCTTTCTCTGATTGACTTATTTCGCTTAGAGTAATACCCTCTAGTTCCATCCACATCGTTGCAAATGCAAGATTTCGGGGTTTTTTGATGGCAGCAAATTAGTCCATTGTATATATACACCACATCTTCTTTATCCGTTCATCTGTTGATGGATATCTTGGCTCTTTCCATAGTTTGGTTATTGTGGACATTGCTGCTATAAACATTGGGGTGCACATACCCCTTTGTCATCCCAATATTTTAAGATTAGATAAACCCATTCTTAAAAATCTGAAGAACACATAAAACCTATGAACTTATAGGGATATATCGTATGCAAAACAGAGTTCACTATTATTCTTTTTAAAAATAGATTAAAGATAGTTTTAGAAACAAAGATTCGATCACATGAGTAGAAATTAATAAAGGGAGCTAAGGATTTTCACTTTTTATGTTAAATACATCTAAAATACTTTATTACAACTGGCAGTTATTTTTCATTTTTAAAAAACAGAAGAAACACTATTAGTAAGAGGATGAAATTTCTTCCCTACTTGCTTCAATATGCCACAGAGAACTTGGGTCTCTTAGACTTTCAAGCAACCAAGCTTCCAATGTGGCAAATCTTCACTTAGATGTCAGGAGAGAACTCCTATATATTGCAGGTTTTTGATGAGTATCTAAAATAATCATCCCTTTAGGCACATTAAGGACAACCTTAGAGAGTGTTATGGCTTAGCACTCAGGGTAGGGTCTGGTAGATAGGTTAACAACTAAAATGTTATTAAGTAAACAAATGAATCCATGTCATCAGATATTGCCTTTGGCCATTAACATCCAGGACAACTTTTATTTCTTCCCTTTATTTACAATCACCATTGATTTACAACTTCTCTTGTTTCCCTCATCTGTAAAATGGGAACAGCAACAGTGCTTTGTACAGTTCTGAGGGTCCAATAACGCTGTGTATGTAAGGTGCCTAGCAGCAAGCGTAGAACTTGAGAAGCCCTCAACAAATATTAGCTGTTCCCATTAACAGCAGCAGCATCAACATCACCATCATCACCATCATCATCATTATCATTCTGGAATGTAAATGCCATCTGCCCTGCTCTCTTTTTAAGCAGTGATGAGCCTTATTTTCTCCTTGAGAAAAAGATCGCTTTATTGGAGTTGTTTTCCAATACATTCCCCACCAGAGGGTACAGTGTGGAAGGGAGTCAGAGTGTGAGAGCTAGAGGAGAAAGGGAGCCCGTTAATTTGGAAAAAGCAACATGTTCCAGAAAACCTTGGCCTAGTATATGAGAAAAATGGACTTAGCAATTACAACTGTTATGAAACTTGTGTTTTATGAAGCCAGAGGCTGGAACTGTACAATAAAACAACTTGAAAATATCAAAAGACCACTTTGGGTGGCCTGCCAGTGGATTATAGACATGACTTTTATATTGAGAGGGATTGTCTGGCATTGAATCAGAAGAACTATACTGTTTGAGCAGCAGGATATCAGTAGCTAGTTTAGGCTTAAATAAAAAAAAAATCAAAAGTGGCAAATCAGTACAACATAAGCAAAACCTAAGAGATTTGTTACGTACAGTGTCAAGGAAGAGGGAGTTCTCTAAACACCCAACTCTGGAAGAAAATGCTGGAGTCTTTTTTTTTTTTTAAACCCTTTCTCTTAGTGCACCGAAACTTTTAAGGATTTAATTGATTTTTAGGAAGACATTTAACATTGCAATCTGTATGGGAACATTCTTCAAGTTAATTTAAGAACAAATTTATCATAAAAGCTCATTTTTCTAATTATGAGGGGAGAGTAAAAAAGATTACAGGTTGGAAAGAGACATGGCAGAGCCCAGAGGGGGGAAGAAAATCTCTCCAATTTCCTAACACAAAAGGAGAAGAGAAGTGCAGAAATTGTTCTTTGTTGAAAACCACACCTGCAAAAGCTAATGAGAGCAAGGCCTGGCTCTGTGTCTGTCAACCACTGATGGTTGATAAGCAGCTAGTCTTAAAAATGTTACCAGTTTAAAATGGAAACAAAAACATGCATGAGTTTTAGCTCATAATTGGTGGAAAAGACTACCGCTGTTCCCAGAACTCAGCTTCTTGCCGCTACCTCTTTCCAAGACAGATTACTGATCCAGGTGCCATTCAAGTTCTAAATTCATTTTTGCAGCAACCATGGCCATTTCTCATTCACTAGAATGCAACAAATACCAAATGTACAAGGTAGCAAAATGGAGTTATGTTTTAGGATGCTTAGGATCCAAGCCTTCTGTTAAAGCAGGTAAATTATGAAATAGAAGAGGATACCAGTGCTAAAACTGAATGCAAACAATCCATCGTTTCTACCTGGAAACTTTCAAAATGATTTTGCCAGTGAGTTACTCCATTCTAACAAAGAGGACATTTCTGGGCTTTGTAAATAATGTTGCTACATCTGCAGAAAGCCATCTCCGAGAAATAGATTTTTATAATATTAATACATTTTAAATGTTTATGACTGGACTCTAATTTACCTAGGCGGTTAAAAATAGAAGGCTTCTTTGTGTGAGAATCTTGTATGCTACCTTGTCCTACAACAACAAAGCCCATTTGACTGGGGATCTGGCCATTGGCCTCCCAATCTTTCTAGAGGCAATTTCTGAATGCCTCCTTGATTGCTGCTAATTATCTCAGCTCCAACCAGTATATATATATATATATATATATATATATATATATATATATCTATCTATCTTCTATCAGTGTTGGGAAAATCAAATTCTCTTTCTAAACTCTGACCAGTCTTGCTGTCACCAACCTTACCTCGGGGGATCAAGCCTCCACAGTGCCATCAGACACACCTTTCTAAAACTTAAATCTGATATTATCAGGACCCTGTTTTAAAAATCTTCAATGGCAAACTGTTTTCCTACTGGATTAGGTCCAAAATCTTCATAATAACCATAAGAAAAACCTATATGCTGAGCATTTTATAAGCAATTCATTTAGTAGCATAACAATTATGATATTTTATAAATTATTAAATAAAGATTTTTAAAAATTCCTCCCCAAGAATATGCCCTGTGGCTTTTTGTCTATTGAGTAAATGGTTTCAATTTTTCCTGAGTAGAGCAGATACACGGTAGAGCAGTGGTTTCCAACTCAGGACGATTTGTCCCCCAAAAGGACAAAAAGGTCTGGAGACATTTTTGATCATCACAACCGGGAAAGGAAGTATCTAGTAGGTGGAGGCCAAGGATGCTGCTCAACATCCTACAGTGTACAGGATAGCCCCCCACAACAAAGAATTTATCCAGCCCAATATGTGAATCATGCCAAGGTTGGGAAACCCTGGGCTCAAACAGTAAAATATATTGCTCAGCTATGACCATGAAATTCAGGTTTGGAGGCTCCTGCTACAGGAGTGGACCTCAGAGGCTGATGGGTGGGTCCCTGTGGGATTGACCTTCACGTCATTCAGGTTACAGCGAACACTAAGGAAGGAATCAGGACTGTATTGCACCCATATATGTGGCACCCCTCTGGCCGGAAGCTCCAGATAAGGCAGACAGGACAAATCAAATGAGGGAAGGGACAAAAGAGAGAGAGCCATATCAAGTAACAGACTCTTAACTATAGAGAACACATGCATGGTTAGCAGAGGGCAGGTGGGTGGGGGGATGGGCATGAAGGAGGGCACTTGTCCTGATGAGCACCGGGTGATGCATGGAAGTGTTGAATCCCTGTATTACACACCTGAAACTAATATAACACTGTATGTTAAAAACACACACACACACACACACACACCAACAAACAAAAAACAAAGGCAACCAGGAAAAGAGGTTAGGGGAGTTTAGAAAAAAAAAATGGCAAAAAAGACTCTTCTCATACTTGGCAGGGTCCTCACTCAGCACAGATCATAACACTCATTGATGTAGGTCCTTGTGAAGAACTTCGGAGACCCAAGAAGCCATCCTTCTGAGACCACGCAGTGACAAATTCTGCTCTAGCTAACAGTCTGTTTCTATATCCTTTGCCATTTAAGATCCCTACATCCTCCAACTTCATCGGCTGGCGTTTCCATTAATCACCATCTCTTTAGGACAATGACGCACCAGGGAAACAATGATTTTGGAAGCTAGACTGAGTTGAGAAAGAAAAAGCAATTCCAAAATCCCCCTTGAACATATCAAAAGTAAAGCTTGAAGATCTGAATGTACATTTTTTTACCACAAGCCAGAGGAACCTGGAAATCAAGATATGACATAAGGAAATTTCCCTGCTTCCCAGATCGCAAGTGGAGAGTATTTGCATGGTAAGGGAGTCTGGAGGGGAGTGTGCAGGAAGAATAAAGGAGGCCAGACAGAGGTCAGGCACAAGGGTACTGGCTTCCCTTCAGCGTCAAGAGCTTGGGTGCGGCTGAGTGAAAGGCAGTAAAAAAACGCCAGTAGCGTGAGATAGGAGCTGAAAGCCTCAGGAATCTGAGACCTACTTTCTACTTGTATTATGGAAAGGAGCCTCTGGGTCCCTCTAACAAATGTGTAACAATGGAGGAAAAGGAAGCATGGCATGTTTTTGGCAGAAATGGCATGGGAGGAATCCAGATGTTTCCACACGCACCCAGTGAGGAATACAAGAAGATTGGGAGTCAGCAATGCAATGAGAGGTGACTGCTGTAGAGGCTCAGGGTGGACGACCAGAGTGTGGGCTCAGATGCAGGATGGAGCTGAGATTCAGGGCATCTGCAGCAAGAATGCCCCCAGCAGCATGGGAAGGGAGGAAAACACAGCAAAGAAAACAAACAAACAAAAATAATAATAATAATAAAAGCTTTCCCATCTCTGAACTTTAGTGGCAATTACCAAGTGGGACCAAGGACATGTTCATGAGGCCAGCAAACACCTGGAGGGACCAGCCCTGTGAACCAGCAGTCCAGGACCTAGTCCATGACAATACATGTGATTCCATACACAGGCACCAGCTTAGGAGAAAGAGGAAGAAAGACAACTCTTTGAGAACAGCAGAACTGAAGATCTATCCAAACGTCTATGCAAGATTTAGGGAATGCACGCTTACGATGTTTAGATAAGTTATAGAAATAAAGAAGCTATAATTTTTGGCACTTGGAAATTGCAGTATTTAAAATGTGGCTACTCATTTTAGTCGGAAACTCCTACTTACAACGGGCATTATGAGGAATCTGAAGCCCAAAAAGTAACAACTTGCCCCAGTTTGCAGAGCCAGTAGGTGGGAGGACTCTGGCTCCAAAGATCACAATCTTTTTCCACGGTGCCTCCTGTTACCGCAATATTCGAGCAGACCCTGGGCAGGCCTGCCCCATTTACCACTTACCTTCCTCCTAGGCTCTTGGTTTCAGTCACGGGATCATTTCCCAAACGTGCCCTGCATTTTCCTCCTCCGTGCTCTTGAATAAGTTTTTCCTGCTGCTTCAACGCACATCCAATCCACCTTTTTCTCTTCAGCCCAAATGAACACCTTCGGGTAGACTGTAACCCTCTTTGTTGGTAGCAAAAGGCGGGACGTCCTGAGAAACAAGCTGACAAAACTTAGTTATCCCAGCCAATTCCCAGAGAAAGAGAGCTACTGTCTCGCCCAGTCCGGCCTCCCCGAGGGGCCGAGGCTGCAAGGTCCACAGGCAAGGCGGCGTGGGTTTGCAACCGCCTCCTTGATTTTTGCTGGCTGCCACTGTGTCTACAGAGCCACCCCAGGTCTGCAATGGCTGGTAAGCTCTCAAATTCAGAGGCTTGGTTCAACCATTCTGTTTACCACAGCCCCACTGCCCCCTGACATTTCGTCCTTGCTCCTTTGACACACGACCCTCCGCAATTTCTCCCCGACTTCCCTCCACAGTGAAATTAGCTAGACCACACACTGTTCCTGTTTATCTCATTTGCATGTGACTTTTCTCCTTACAATGTCATTAAGGGGAGATGAAAACCCCTCTAGACAGACAATCAGAAGTGCCCCAGGCAAATCCTCTGCTTCATTTGGTTTATCTCCAACTGGTTTGCCTCACTCTTGTGGTCACGAGAATCTAAACACTCTGCAACCTCTTCTCTTAACAACCCTTCCTGAAGTCTTCCTATAACTCCTCTGATCAATTCATGTTCCCCTAAACCCAATTAGGTTAGTACAGCACTTTCCAATAGAACTCCCTGCAATGGTGGGATATTCTATGTCTGCGCTGTCCAATATGGTACCCACTCAGCCTCGTGTGGCTATGCAGCTTTTGAAATGTGACTAGTGTTCCTGAGGAACTGATTTTAATTTTAATTAATGTAAATATAAATAGCCATAGGTGATCGTCCACTACACTGGACAAACACAGGGGCAGAACATTCTATTTCAACCAGTGTGACCCACAAGACTATTTCCCAGCCTATATTTAAAACATACATGATATATTTATATACCCACTGACCAAATACATCTTCTATACTTAATATTTAACTTAAAATACTTTTCTTCCTCCCATACAGTGGATTTCCCTTTTCTTCAATTATAAGTATCAGCTGTTATAACCAAGCCAAAAAATGACCTCCTCAGCGAAGCTGTCCCTGTCACCTCTATAGGAGCAAGTCACCACTCCTTTCTGTGGCTCACACGTAGTTGTGTACACGGGTCTGTCATAGAACCCACCATGGTGTATTAGTTCATTGTTTCTATTTTGATGTCCCCTCCCGTTAGAATGTGCTCTCTCTGAAGGAGGGAAGGGACTTTCTTATTCATCTTCGGTTCCCCACCACCTAGGGCAAGAGTGGACATGGTAAGAATGAACTGTTGGATGAGTGGATGAATGAAAAAAATCACTGAATGGAAGATTGATAGAACGGTTGCAAGTGTTTTTTGTTTAAATGAACATGGGAAAGATTAAATCTAGCTGGAGCAGAGAGAATTAAAGTATCATCTGTTTTCTGTCTTTCACGTTTCTTTTTATGGAAGTCCTCGTGATCTACTGGAAAGATGCTATAGACTCCTACTTGCTAATGAGCCCTCTGCAGGGCCAGCATTAAGCAGTATTTGAGTTGTCAGTTACCAAATGTTGGTGATAGATGGGGGACAACATGCCTAGTGGAACAGTTCTCATCACAGTTGTCATCTGCTACACACACCAACCCAAGACATGTCTCTGCAGACTTTGGAGCACAATTAATACACTGGAGTGTTGCCATCACTCCAGCCCCTCCAGTCCTTTTTCCAAACCACTGCTTCAGTTGTCTTTTTAAACGCAAATGGTGCTGGGTCACATCCATGATTCAAATCCATTGTCGACCAAACTCCTTAACATGACCTGCAAAACCCTATGTGATCTGCACACGACCAACTCTCCAGACTGCACTCCCCGCTTCGCTGCTCCTGCTACCCTGGTCTTTCCTCTGCCTGACTCCAGCAAGTTCCTTCTGACCTCAGAGCATGTACACTTTCAGCTCGTGCTCCCTGGAACTCTCTTCCCTCTCTTTTTTGCCTAGTTAATGCCAACCCATCCATCAGCTCTCAGCTCTGGAATCACTTAGTGGGAGAAGACTTTCCTAATATCCAGACAAAGCCAGATCCCCTTTTATAAACAACACATACCTCTCCTTAATAACACTCATCACAGATGGCTTTATATATATTTGTGAGTATTTGATTCATGTCAGATACCACATGCTTAGTTCCACATGGACCTGAGTGTGTTTACTTTTTTAAAAAATCATTTTAATATTATTTTTTTAGTAAACTCCGACACCCAACCTGGGGCTCGAACCCACCACCCTGAGATCAAGAGTCGCATGTTCCACTGACTGAACCAGCTAGGCACCCCATGAGTACATTTACTTTTGTTCATCATGTGACATCTGGCCCCTAGCACTGCTGCTGTGTCCACAAAGTGGCACTCAAAGATATTTGCTGGATGAATGAAAGATTGCATAAATGATTGGCACAAAAAAATCCCCCTTAGGAATATAAGCCCAACAATTAAATATTATTATTAAAGATCACAACTCAAGTACCTAAAAATCATAACTCAAGTACATAAAGATCACCAAGATTAGGTCCCTGATAAAGAATCAACACATCAACCATGGTCTGACTTCCTTATATTTAAAAACAACAACATTAATGACTGTCAAACAAAGGATAGGTGCTAAGATGACTTAACAGATTCCATCTCATTCTAGGAAGTGATCCATCCAGTGGTCACTAAATCAGTGCCGCACATCACCATCTGCAGTGACCAGCCAGTGCTTCCAGGGATAACTGGAAGCACTGATGTTAAAAAACCCAGACATTATCATTGCAGAATTTACTTCAGGGGTCAAGGATATGGACCTTTTACTTTAACTATTTCCTGATTGTTAAAACAAAACAAAAGAAATAGTAAGTTTCACTTTTCACATTTTGCATCTGGTTTTATCCAAAGCTATATATGTACTTTATAAATATACAATAAAACACATTGATTACATACTGATAATCACCCATTCATTCATTCAACCACTAGTCAGTGACTCACTAATATTGCCCAGCAGTAGTGGACAAACACAGATGTGCGACCTCATGGAGCCAACACTCCAGTGGATGGTCGCAGCTACTATTTATTGAGTGTCTACTCTTGTTCCAAGCACTGTGCTAAGAGCTTGACATGCATTATCTCATTTTAATACTCACAAAAATCATGTAAATTAGTACAATGAGCATTTCTTTGATTGAGGACTGCCCCAAATCCACAATTCTTAGCACCCACTGTTTCGCTCAAGAAATTATTCTTCCCAGGGGATACTCTCCAGCTCGGACATTTGGACAAGGCTCCAGTGTCAAGGTGTAACCCAGGTTTCTAGGCTAAGCAAGTGCTTTCTCCCTGGAATTTGAATACCAGGCATAGAGAATGGGACTGAAAGGGACTGCATTCAGACCAGACTCCCATGACCAGGAGACCACTCGGGGCGTCCTTCTTCCTAACATCCCATGTGTGCTGCCTTCAAATCTTTGAGTCCCTGATATCTTTCCCATAAACTGTTTTTGCTTAAGTTAGAGTCATTTTGTGTTGCTTACAACTCAAAAATATTGTCATTGAAAGGATGACAACATGGGTTGAGAAATGTATCCAAAGTCATACAGCTAGAAAATGGTAGAGTTCGATTAGAATCCATGCATGCAGTCTCATTCTAGAGCTTTCCTCACTACTGAAAAAGAAGAGATGTCCACAGGTGCCATGGGTAAATTTTAGCATGTTCTGTGCTGTCCCACCTCAATGTAGGCTTTACTCATGTGCTACCATCAGCCTATAATAGGTCCATGTCTCACACTCTTTATTTGAGTGGGAAGGGCCTCCTAGAGCAGAAACATGGAGGTTGGCTACAGCAATGGCTTGGTGAAAGTTTATGAGTAGAATCAACCAGAGTCTCTAGGTCACCTACTACTATCACTTCAAAATGGACCCAGTAGCAGACAGGCTGGCTCCTGGCAGTTGGTGCTTTCCCTTGGAGAGCAACCAAAACGACCTTGGAACTGAGTCAGCTTCCAGTTTGACTGGTACCTCCAAAAGCTCTCCCCTCTTCCCAAGCAAGGGACTTACCTAGTTCTGGGGAGTAGAAAAACTTACCCTGAAAACAGGCATTTAACATCTTAGGGCCAGAAGCCTCTTTCTCTGAGTATTAACGTCTCTGTTGCAGCTTTCAAAGCGAATGACTCAAGCCTGGGGGAAGAAAAAGGCCCTCAGAGTACAAGTGAGAAAGCACAGGGGGAGGGAAACCAACCAGTTGGGGTTATAATTCTGCCCCATGACCTTGCTCCAAAGGAGGGCAATGATAAATGATCCCTGTAAACTCATGCAAGAATGAAATGTATGTAAATACATTGTTGGAGTCCAGTGAAGAGTCCAAGAGTGTTTCTTTGACTGTATTGGTTGTGGATTTCTCACACACACAATAACAAGTTTCTGGCTTCCCCAGCACATATGCTTGAGCAATGTGTTGCTGTATCTCTGACAGTTGGTGACATTTCCTTTGCAATCAGCAAGATTCGTACAGAGGCTGTGTGTCCGATGAAGAAATTAACATCCTGAGTCCCTGTATTTTCTATTACTCATCTGTGCCTTCCTCCAAACAACATTCATCGAACACCTACTGTGTGCTTGGTCTTAGGTGACACAAAGATGAAACCAAAGCAGTGACCGCTCCTTGCCTTAAGGAGATGATACATGTACTTAAGTAAGTATATTGCCCAGTGATATTGATTAGAACCATTGCAATTAACATTTATTGGAGGACTTGCATTGTGACAGGAACTCTAAAATATTTTAAGTGCAATGTCTCCTCTAATTCTCACAGTAGCTCTGTTATTATATGCATTTTAGAGATGAGAAGCATGGAGAAATTATATCATTTCCCCGAGATCACACTAGTGAAATAAGAAGGCAGGCAAAGTACTTCTGGATTCCAGAAGAGCCATGTGAGTTGCACAGAAGAGTACCAGGAAGGTTTTGTAGAGGAGACACTGTGTGAACTGGTGCAGTTACTCTACAGTCTCTTAAGCTGGTGTTAAGAAAATGTGATCATATTTCTCTTGTAATTCTCACCCTTAAGTATCATTGTTAACACACATCCCTCGTCTGAGAATTGCTTATGAATCTGCAGGTACTGATAACAGACTTAACATGAAGACCTCAGGCTTATATTGATCTCTTTTCAAAGCTTGGAAAAGTTCATTCTATTGGTCTGTTGTGTTTGAGATCTGAGAATTCAGTAAATTGGTTTAAAAATTGCTGCAGCATTAAAAGATCAATGGAAGAAAGTGATATCTTGATGGATTTACCTATTGGCCAAAAGGCCATTAAACAATCAGAATGTTTCAACGGAGTAAGACTTTAGACACAAACTGATCACTTTCAATTTAAAAATGAAAGGATGAAGACACACAGAATTAAAAAGGGCTTGCTTAGGGCCACACACACACTCCGTATAGGAGCCAGGGCTGGCACCCCTGCCTTCCAATTCCTAATCCAATGTTCCTTTTTATTAAAACAACAGCAACAACGTTACTGGGGTATAATTGAAATACGCTCCATCACATATGTTTAAAATGTACACTGTGATCCATTTTGATATATTCACCTGTCAAACCCACACTGCAATAAATACAAACATTTCTATCACCCTCAAAAGTTTCCTTATGCCTCTTTATCCCTTTCTATACTCCCATTCCTAGGCAATCCCCCGTCTGCTTTCTATAAGTTTGCATTTTTGACAATTTTATATAAATGGAACCATACAGTATAAAAGTACTCTTTGAGGCTGGCTTCTTTCACTCACATAATTATTTTGAGATTTATCCGTGTTGTATGCATCCATACTTCACTCCTTTTTATTGCTGAGTAGTATTCCACTATATGGATACAACACGATTTGTTTAGCCATTTATCTGTTAATGGACATTTGGGTCATTTCCAATTTTGAGCTATTATAAGTAAATCCATAATAAACATTCCTGTACACGAGTTTGTGTGGACATGTGCTTTCATTTCTCCAGACCAGATATCTAGAAGAAGACTGGTTAGGTCGTATGGTTGGTATATGTTTATCTTTTTAAGAAACTGCCAAACCGGGCATCTGGGTGGCTCAGTCAGTTAAGTGTCTGCCTTCGGCTCAGGTCGTGATCTCAGGGTCCTGGGATCAAGCCCCACGTCGGGCTCCCTGCTCAGTGGGGAGTCTGCTTCTCCCTCTTTCTGCTCGTGCTCTCTCTCTCTGTCTCTATCAAATAAATAAATAAAATCTTAAAAAAAAGAGAAACTGCCAAACTACCTTCCAAAGTTGTGCCACTTCACATCCCCCCAGCAATGTATGTGCGTTCTAGTTACTCCACATCTTCTCCAGCATTTAGTGCCAATTTTCTTTTCCCTACTATTTTTATTAGCTAGTCACGATTCCCATCACCACGGACTAGTACATTCTTCAATACTGCACTGGGAGAGGACTGCCTTTCAATTGTCTGAGGCCTCAGGTGAGTTTCCTACCTTCATATCCCCTTTCTTCCCCTCCTAGTCAGTTTTGGTGGGATATAGTCTTTGCTCATACAAAGCAAAAGAATAGATATTTTTAGAAGAGAGGTCAATGTTAAGTACAAAGAGGACTGACTTTCCTAGAAGTGCTCCCTTTGGTGAAGGACATTCCATTACCACCAGGCTGGAGGGGATCTGCACTCATAATACCAGGACCCTGAAGGATCCGATGATGAGAAGGAAGGAGCAAGACCAATGAAAAGTCTTTCCTCTCTCATTCTGGTGGGTTCCTTCAAGACCCCAAGTGACCTTCTCTTTCTTTCCCTAGACTCTTTGAGAGTGGACACCTTCTGTTGGTCATCCCTGTAGGAAGTCCACAAATACCTAGTATTCGTTATATAACTGAGACAGCTACTATTAACCTAGCAGAGATCTTGTGTCAGGAACCGTGCTGAGAATTTACATCTGTGTTCTCATTTTAATTCTCAGAACAGCCATGGGAGGTTGGTATTACTAGTCTCATTTTACACATAAGGAAAGTGAAATATAGAGATGTTAAGTAATATGTCCATGATCACCAAACTAGTTACTAGCAGGATAAACTTTGAACCCTGTTTTGTCTGATTTCAAAACCCAAACTCTTAAGCAAGCACTCAACTCTACTACCTTTCCAATGACTGAATATGAATGTTGTGGATATAAGTGAATAGTAAATGAATAGGAAACCCCTTCCAAGCCTAACCCTCAATGAGCCTATTCTGTAATATCATGGATTGATTGCAGGCATTGCATGCCAAATATTCAAGGAATTTCTGCAATCTTTAAATGTTCGCCAAGAGTAAGTTCTTCATGCTCCCGAGCAAATTCTGGAGGGAAGGGGGAATCCATATTTAGAATTTCGGTTACTAACTGCACCAGTCTTTTCTGCCCATCCATTCAACTTGATGTTACAGCAATCGCTATAGTATTTTCTGATGTGCTTACATGCACGTACCCCTGCCCACAATGTCCAGTGGTTATCCCCATTTGGGGTACCTGGGGAGCTTGTTAAAAACAGAAATGGCAGGGCTTCACATTCTGACCTGCTGATTCAAGAAGATTGGTTTTGAACCCAGCATCTGTATTTTCAACAAGCATCCTAGGTAGAGAGACAATCTTTACTTTGTAGCTACCCACCATTCATTCCCTGACCTAAAGTCAACCCAGGTTTTCCTTGGGGGAATTGACTCTCCCCTGTTGGGCTTGATCCTGGTAGGTGGGTAGTTCCAGGCACTCACCTCCACTGAAGCCAAACCCCTTTCCCACCAATTGGTTTGGCCAAGGACTTGGCATGTGAACTAAGCCTAATTAATCATATGCCCTCTCCCAAGACTGAGTTTTGAGTGAAAGAACAAGTGGAGATGAGGTAGCTCAGCAACGATGTCTTGTCTCACCCACGAGGTAATTGTGCACTTATTGCTTCTTGGCCACAGAGTTTCCTTAGTACCTACCTTGTCCCTCAATTCAATGAACCCCCATCCCTCCTACCCAAATATCTTTTCAACAAACACCTTTTGCCAAAGTTAGCTGATCAGTTTCTGACCCTAGCAACCAAAGAGGTATCCCTTGATGCCTTGGGTAATTTTGATGCAAGACATCCAGAGGTCAGCCTTTGAGAAACACTGCCCTTAATTTGCAGTAGTTCTCCACTTAGCGATTCTGGGAAAGGATATGTTAGCAGCACTAGCGATCTCCAGCCATCATTCCCACATGAGTAAACTTGTCGAATCTCTTCAAAAGCATAAGGAGTCCCTATTTTCACAATACTCCATTCTCCCTTTTTTGCATACCATGCATTTAGTCTCTGCATATAATAAGGGTCTTTTGTGGGTTTTCTGGCCCTGTTCATTATTGTTAGAACTCCAAAATACTGTTCTCAGGCTAGCAAACTCAGAATTATTAGCTCTTCTTTATTTGTACACCTTGGGGGACTCTGTTAACCCAAAGTATGGGAAGAGTTGGTGGAGCCAAATAGACATCTGAAAAGCCACTAATTAGCTGCCTGGTAATGTATTGATGAGGCCATGACCTCAGGGAACTGACTGCAATAGGAAGATCCATAAGAAAGCATGGAAAACCAGAAGAGCACCATTATTAGCAACTCCTGGTAAAATGATGACATTCCAATGATAACAATAGACACTAATTGTCCCCTCAAATAAAGTTTCTATGATAATAAGCTTTTGGTTACAGATTTCTGACTAAAGAGTTAGTCATTGCAGAACAAATTGTAGCAGAACAGAATAAGGGCTGTGACCCTCTTTTCCCAGCTAAGGCAATCTCATGTACTTTCGTGTTACATAGTGTTGTTAACAAACTAGTTCTAGATGCTGGAGTTATCTTGATATTTGGAAGCATGGGTTTCTGGTGGGGGAGGGGACTTCTGAGGCTTTCCATTGGACAACATCATTATTATTCCCCTTTTCTGAGGATGGCAGCCCAATGGGCCTCTGGGAGACCATTTCTCCATCACTGTCCGCATAGTTTCAGGGGGGCTGACACCACCTCCTTAGCTCCAGGGATGGGCACAGAACCTAGGCCTGGCCAGTCAGGTCATTCAGTCTCCCTGGCCACAGCCATGGATCTAAGATGGACATATGACACCAGCCAGACCAGTGAGACTCTGATCTAGGCTTTTGCTGGAGTCATTGGGAAGAAGGTGCTTTCTGCCAAGTTTGTTAAGGTAATTATATCCAGGCCAGTTCTGCCACCATCGAGGAAGGGCCCGTTTAAGAATCGAACCAACTCAGAGGAAAGTAGAGATTAAGAAAGACAGATCCTTGGTGTCCCTATGTGAGCCCCTGAATCCAGCCATGACGGAAGTGGCACTATCCATTGGGCTTTTCAATTACACCAGCCAATGAAGTCCTGTTTGGTTTGGCTTAAGTTATTTTTGAATCGGGTTTCTGTCACTAGCAACCACAAAGATCTTGAGTCATGCCCATGGGAAGCAATAGATTGACCCCCACAAAGATTATCCCGTGATCTTGTTAATCCATTCATCTGAAACTTTATAAACTACTCTTTCTGGTCTAGGAGGGAAAGTGATCAGGCATAAGGGAAGGACAGGAAGCTCTTATAATTGAATCCTCCTGCTACAAACACTTTCCCACACATTTCCTAAGCTATGTGGCAAAAATCTTATTTCCTTGCCTTCCTTCTGCACAATGTTTTCAAATTCAGAACATATGCCGAAACATTCCAAATGAACTTGACTTCCACTGTTTCTCTTTCTTCAGGAAACCATTTCGCTTTTTGTGGCCTCCCCTATCACCTTGGTGATTTTCTTCCGGTCATAATTTTTTTAAGAAGCAAGAACACCTTCCTATCAGGCCAAGGTCATTAGCCCTGGCACTGCCATCCTGCATCTGGATCAAGTTCTTCATCAGAATAAATCCCAGGGAGAAGACCCAGAGAAGGCAGGTCGGGGTTGCCTCCTCGAACTCATCCCGTTGTGCACACTCTGCTTCTTAATGCCTTCACACCTCAGTGAGGGACTCTGGTCCATTAATATTTAACAGCTTTTCTGATGCAATTGGATGGAAGTCCTGAGTATCCCAACATGCCTCACTCATGTGAAGTTATAAAATCAATTTGCAGCTTATCACCATCCTCGATTCCTCACAAGTAATTTATTGCCCAACCCTGTGATCTCTGTCCTCAAGGAGCTTAAAAATAAAACACAGATTGCTTAAAAGAAAACACACAGGGGTTTTCAACACCACTGCACCAGGGTGCAGGTAACCCAAAGATCCTCTGCTTTAGATATATGACAAAAATTCAAGTCTAAAGCCTTGCAGAGAATGACTAGAGACAAAAGATTAAGGAAATGTGAAGGAAAAAAAAGAGTAAGATCTAGCAAAAACTGGATGTGTGAATACAAAGAAAAAACAAATTGGAAATCGTGCTAGAGTTTTTTGCTCAGGAAGTTAGACATCAGATAGAAAACAGCCATGGATTAGAACTGGAAAATTAGAGAGTATTACTTCTTTTTTTTTTTTTTTTTAACAAAACTAATACCATATTGTAGAAATAAGAATCACCTGTAATCACAATGCCCAAAGATAGACATGATTAAAAGTTTAGTGTGTTACTATTGTGCCTTGATTTAGAAAGGTGGGATTTTATTAGTATTATTTATTACAACCTGTTTATTTAAATGCAATATTTATGATCATTCTTCCACATTATTAAAATTCTTTTTTTTTAAGATTTTATTTATTTATTTATTAGAGAGCGAGCGAGAAACAGCATGAGAGGGGAGAGGGTCAGAGAGAGAAGCAGGCTCCCCGCTGAGCCGGGAGCTCGACGCGGGACTCGATCCCAGGACTCCGGGACCATGACCCGAGCCGAAGGCAGTCGCCTAACCAACTGAGCCACCCAGGCGCCCTTATTAAAATTCTAAACATGATTTCTAAAATTTATTTTTTTCAGTTAGTTATTCAATATTTCAGACACAGGAAGAGGTATAAGAAATAATACCATGAGCACCCTATACCCACCACCCAGCTTAAGAAGTAAATAACCACGAACACAGTTGAAACTTTCTGTATATACCTCTGGAGTAATGTTTTCCTCCCCACCTGCCCCTTAAGTTTGATTTTTTTTACTGGATACATAATGTTCCCTCATAAAAATGTATCATAATCTACTTAATTCTTGATTGTTCAGCATTTAGACTATTGCCAAATTTTCATTATTATAAATAACACTACAATGAACATCATTACATATACATTTTTACACGCACATCTGTGATTATTTCCTTAAGACAAATTCCTAGAAGCAAAATCCGGGTTGCCAAATGGTAAGAACATTTCTACATATTGCCAAGTTAGGTCCATAAAAGTTCCAACCAAGTACTCCCAGCATTGTTGGAAAGAGCTTACAAAGTAGCTACACGTGGAACACCGGGCAAGCTTCATAAAGTTTGTTTCCAGTTCATCTTTTCCACTAGGTACCAGGTGTCGGGTCCTGGGTGCAGGGTCTGTGCTGGGCACTGAGAGTATAAAGACGAGTATAGCCCTAACCATCTAGCAGAGAAGGATAGTGCTGGAACCGAAGTGGAAAATGTTTGTGTGTGCTGGAGACACCGCCTAGCAAAGTGGTTAGATTACTGCTATGGATCCCAGACTCCCGCCGCAGGCAAGTTATTTAACCTCTCTGTGCCCCAGTTTCCTTTTCTATAAAATAAGGGTAGTCAAACTTGCCCAGCATAATCCGTAAATCAAAGGCACGATGCAGTGTCGCTCGCTCAGAAGGCAGTGTTACTAACTCACCTACATGCAGAGTGTCTGCTGGGAAAAGCAAAGGATAGAAAAGGACAGAGCTGCAAGTCAGAAGATAGAAACAAATGCAGAGCATGGGCGGTGGGAGAGCAACCAGGTTTGTGCTCATGGAACAAAAATGCAATTGTTCTCTGGAGGAAGAGGCCTGGGCGATGTCCTTGCCTGTAGTTGCCCCCCAAACAGATGAACTAAATGCTTCGTGACTGTGAGCCCCTCCACCTGCCTGAGGCTACCTCTGAGCCATTCAGAGGCAACTTACAAGGGCCTGGGTTCCCGTGGAGAGGAGTGTGTTTTCTGTTGCCAAGTAATAAAGGAAAACGCTCTCCCTCATCACACTGTCAATACAATCTCAGTGTGTTCATGTAGCCCCTGTATCATCACATAGAAAAAAAAGCACACGACAGACAGTATGTTGCATAAGATCCCATTTATATATATATATATGTATATAAAGCTATAATTCATTCATTCATATAATAATGCATTAAAAAGTTTTATTGAAAACAAACAAACAACAGAAAAAAACAGACTCGTAAATACAGAGAACACACTGGCGGTTGCCAAAGGGAAAGGAAGTGCGGGGAATGCGGGAAATAGGAGATACAAACGTCCAGTTATAAAATAAATAAGCCACAAGGATAAGAAGTACAGCACAGGGAATACAGTCAATAATATTGTAATAACATTGTTTGGTGACAGTAAGTACACTCATCATGGTGAGCATGGCACAATGTATAAAATTGTGGAATCCCTATGTTGTCCACCTGCAACGAATATAACATCAAGTAAAAAAAAAAAAAGTGTTTATTGAGGGGCGCCTGGGTGGCTCAGTCGTTAAGCGTCTGCCTTCCGCTCAGGTCATGATCCCAGGGTCCTGGGATTGAGCCCCGCATCGGGCTCCCTGCTCCGCGGGAAGCCTGCTTCTCCCTCTCCCACTCCCTCTGCCTGTGTTCCCTCTCTCGCTGTGTCTCTCTCTGTCAAATAAATAAATAAAATCTTTAAAAAAATAAAAAATAAAAAACAAATAAAAAGTGTTTATTGAGTGCTTACTCCATGCCAGGCCCTGTGCTACCAGCTGGGGGATATAATGAGGCTGGGGTCGCTGCCCTAGGGGAGTTCCCATTCCAGCAGCAGACTGACATGGATCACGTCATATACTTAGATACTATTTGATTTCTGTAAAAAAATCATGGTTAGGTACTAGTGGACTAATAAAAAAAAAAATGAACTTTTTTGGTTTCAGAATAATGACTCATCTGTAACAGCTGTAGGATGAAGAGAGAGCTAAGCACATGAAAACACAACAAAGCCAATAAAAAATGAACCGGGTCAAAAAAAGGACGGAAAGCCACGGTCAAGGGGAAAAGCACAGATGCTTCAGGAAGGGCAGCGGATGAAGAGGACACTGCTATTCCTAAGAATCTCATTCACTCTGTTCCAGAGCAGGGGTCGGGAAACGTTTTCTATAAAGGGCCCAATAGTAAATATTTTAGGCTTTTCGGGCCACATGGTCTCTGCCAACACAGCATGAAAGCAGCCAGCGACAGACAATACGTTGATGAATAGGCGTGGCTGTGTTCCAAAAAACTTTATTTCTGGATACAAGAGTCGAATTCCATATGATTTTCATGTGTTGTGAAATAGTCTTCTCCTTTTATTTTTTTTAACCATTTAAATAAAAATCATTCTTCACTTGCGATATAGATTTGGCCCATAAACCACGGATTGCCAACCCCTGATTTAAACAGCTACATAATAGTCCATTTCATGGATAGTCCAAAATAGTTTTTTAAGATTTTATTTATTTATTTGAGAGAGAGAGAGCAGGGGGAGGAGCAGAGGGAGAGGGACTGGCAGACTCCATGCTGAGCATGGAGCCTGACGCAGGGGCTGGATCTCATGACCCTGAGATCATGACCTGAGCCGACATCAAGAGTGGAGCGACGACGTGGATGGAACTGGAGGGTATTATGCTGAGCGAAATAAGTCAAACAGAGAAAGACATGTATCATATGACCTCACTGATATGAGGAATTCTTAATCTCAGGAAACGATCTGAGGGGTGGGGGGGGGGGGGGGAGGGATGGGCTGACTGGGTGATAGACACTGGGGAGGGTATGTGCTCTGGTAAGTGCTGTGAATTGTGCAAGACTGTTGAATCTCAGATCTGTACCTCTGAAACAAATAATGCAATATATGTTAAGAAAGAAAAAAAAAGAAGAAGAAGAATGTAGCAGGAGGGGAAGAATGAAGGGGGGAAATCGGAGGGGTAGATGAACCATGAGAGACGATGGACTCTGAAAAACAAACTGAGGGTTCTAGAGGGGAGGGGGGGGGGGGGATGGGTTAGCCTGGTGATGGGTATTGAGGAGGGCACGTTCTGCATGGAGCACTGGGTGTTATGCACAAACAATGAATCATGGAACACTATATCTGAAACTAATGATGTAATCTATGGGGATTAACATAACAATAAAAAATTAAAAAAAAAAAAGAGTGGAGCACTTAACGGACTGAGCCACCCAGGTACCCCTGGATAGTCCAAAATATTTTTAACAAATCCCCAATAGGTGACATTTAGTTCATTTCCAGTTTTTCCCTATGACACACAGCGCTATGATGAGCACTGTACATGCGTCTTTGCATCCTTGAGTGTGTAAATGACTATTTTCTACCTGTCTCTGAATCCACGCCCATGTCCCCAGCATGAGCCCATTTGAGAAAACAGTATGAGAGGGATTCTTGAAACAGTCCTGCTGAGCTCCGAATGCAGAGGATAATATTGCCTCTTTTATTCACCAACCTAATAATTCTATTTATAAAGGGCTGTCAAATTGCCTGCTATGAGTTATTCCATATGAACCCTGCTGCTTGTTTTCAGTGATCCACTGTGTTCAGTTCGTGCAGAATTTCAAGATGGCCTTCGCAGATTCATCCAGGAGCTGTCAGAAACACTCCACAGCCGTGGGCCAGCCCACCCTGCCTCGCTGAGAAACCCCTGCTCCCAAAGTCCCTCACTAGCTTCCTTTGCTATCTTTCTTTTAGACATTCAGTCAGCTTGATATGAGATTTCCTTCCTACCTCCCCTGAAACTCAAATACTTGGATGCGGGTTTGGGACATTGGCAGATTCTTTTCCCCAAGGATCCTCAACTTCTATTTATATGTGGCTATCACCATCCTGTCTATGCAATTCCTACTTTTTCCCTTTGTTTGCATCGCTCCAAGTTTTTGCAGAAAATGTTTAATTTTTTTTTTTTTTGCAAAAGGAATGCAGGCTTACCACTGTAAGAAAAACAAATGGAAGCTCATTCAACTCTCTAAAGTAGACTGTCTTCCCTTCTTTGTCCCCATCCCCAGC